>NW_028142301.1:0-93499 GCF_055691185.1 Crinia signifera | reverse complement strand
TGGCTGGAGGGCGCCAGACCCCGCCCACTTCCGCTTTGGGGCCCAGCAACAGCTGCCAGGGCAACCCTGGGCATGGCAGTGGGCTGGAGGGCGCCAGACCCCGCCCACTTCCACTTTGAGGGTCAGCAACAGTTGCCAGGGCAACCCTGGGCATGGCAGGGGGCTTGAGGGCGCCAGGCCCCGCCCACTTCCGCTTTGGGGGCCAGCAACAGTTGCCAGGGCAACCCTGGGCATGGCAGGGGGCTGGAGGGCGCCAGGCCCCGCCCACTTCCGTTTTGGGGGCCAGCAACAGTTGCCAGGGCGAGCCTAGGCATGGCAGGGGGCTTGAGGGTGCCAGGTCATTGCAGGGGGCTTGAGGGTGCCAGGCCCCGTCCACTTCCGTTTTGGGGGTCAGCAACAGTTGCCAGGGCAACCCTGGGCATGGCAGGGGGCTTGAGGGCGCCATGCCCCACCCACTTCCGCTTTGGGGGCCAGCAACAGTTGCCAGGGCGAGCCTGGACATGGTAGGGGCTTGAGGGTGCCAGGTCCTGCCCACTTCCGCTTTGGGGCCCAGCAACAGTTGCCAGGGCAACCGTGGGCATGGCAGGGGGCTGGAGGGCGCCAGGCCCCGCCCACTTCCGCTTTGGGGGCCAGCAACAGTTAACAGGGCAACCTTGGGCATGGCAGTGGGCTGGAGGGCGCCAGACACCGCCCACTTCCGCTTTGGGGCCCAGCAACAGTTGCCAGAGCAAGCCTGGGCATGGCAGGGGGCTTGTGGGCGCCAGGTCCCGCCCACTTCCGCTTTGGGGCCCAGCAACAGTTGCCAGGGCAAGCCTGGGCATGGCAGGGGGCTTGAGGGCGCCTGGCTCCGCCCACTTCCGATTTGAGGGTCAGCAGCAGTTGCCAGGGCAAGCCTGGGCATGGCAGGGGGCTTGAGGGTGCCAGGCCCCGCCCACTTTCGTTTTGGGGGCCAGCAACAGTTGCCAGGGCAACCCTGGGCATGGCAGGGGGCTGGAGGGCGCCAGGCCCCGCCCACTTCCGTTTTGGGGCCAGCAACAGTTGCCAGGGCGGGCCTGGGCATGACAGGGGGCTTGAGGGCGCCAGGTCCCGCCCACTTCCGCTTTGGGGCCCAGCAACAGTTGCCAGGGCAAGCCTGGGCATGGCAGAAGGTTTGAGGGCGTCAGGCCCCGCCCACTTCCGCTTTGAGGGTCAGCAGCAGTTGCCAGGGCAAGCCTGGGCATGGCAGGGGGCTTTAGGGCACCAGGCCCCGCCCACTTCCGCTTTGGGGGCCGGAAACCTTGGGCATGGCAGGGGGCTTGAGGGCATCATGCCCCACCCACTTCCGCTTTGGGGGCAAGCAACAGCTGCCAGGGCAACCCTGGGCATGGCAGGGGGCTGGAGGATGCCAGGCCCTTCCCACTTCCGTTTTGGGGCCCAGCAACAGTTGCCAGGGCAACCCAGGGCATGGCAGGGGACTGGAGGCCGCCAGGCCACGCCCACTTCCGCTTTGGGGGCCAGCAACAGTTGCCAGGGCAACCCTGGGCATGGCAGTGGGCTGGAGGGCGCCAGACCCCGCCCACTTCCGCTTTGGGGCTCAGCAACAGCTGCCAGGGCAACCCTGGGCATGGCAGTGGGCTGGAGGGCGCCAGACCCCGCCCACTTCCACTTTAAGGGTCAGCAACAGTTGCCAGGGCAACCCTGGGCATGGCAGGGGGCTGGACGGCGCCAGGCCCCGCTTATTTCCGCTTTGAGGGCCCAGCAACAGTTGCCAGGGCAACCCAGGGCATGGCAGGGGGCTGGAGGGCGCCTGGCCCCGCCCACTTCCGCTTTGGGGCCCAGCAACAGTTGCCAGGGCAAGCCTGGGCATGGCAGGGGGCTTAAGGGTGCCAGGTCCCGCCCACTTCCGCTTTGGGGCCCAGCAACAGTTGCGAGGGCAACCCTGGGCATGGCAGGGGGCTTGAGGGCGCCAGGCCCCACCCACTTCCGCTTTGGGGGCCAGCAACAGTTGCCAGGGCAACCCTGGGCATGGCAGGGGGATTGAGGGCGCCTGGCTCCGCCCACTTCCGCTTTGGGGCCCAGCAACAGTTGCCATGGCAACCCTGGGCATGGCAGTGGGCTGGAGGGCGCCAGACCCCGCCCACTTTCACTTTGAGGGTCAGCAACAGTTGCCAGGGCAACCTTGGGCATGGCAGGGGGCTGGAGGGCGCCAGACACTACCCACTTCCACTTTGAGGGTCAGCAACAGTTGCCAGGGCAACCCAGGGCATTGCAGGCGGCTGGAGGGCGCCTCGCCCCGCCCACTTCGGGGCCCAGCAACAGTTGCCAGGGCAAGCCTGGGCATGGCAGGGGGCTGGAGGGCGCCTGGCCCCGCCCACTTCCGCTTTGGGGCCCAGCAACAGTTGCCAGGGCAACCCTGGGCATGGCAGGGGGCTGGAGGGCGCCAGGCCCCGCCCACTTCCGTTTTGGGGGCCAGCAACAGTTGCCAGGGCGAGCCTAGGCATGGCAGGGGGCTTGAGGGTGCCAGGTCATTGCAGGGGGCTTGAGGGCGCCAGG
Organism: Crinia signifera; assembly: GCF_055691185.1. Lineage (NCBI taxonomy): Eukaryota > Metazoa > Chordata > Amphibia > Anura > Myobatrachidae > Crinia > Crinia signifera. The sequence continues at coordinate 90,967 of NW_028142301.1, read as the reverse complement.
CCCCGCCCAATTCCGTTTTGGGGGCCAGCAACAGTTGCCAGGGCAACCCTGGGCATGGCAGTGGGCTGGAGGGCGCCAGACCCCTCCCACTTCCACTTTGAGGGTCAGCAACAGTTGCCAGGGCAACCCTGGGCATGGCAGGGGGCTGGACGGCGCCAGGCCCCGCTTACTTCTGCTTTGGGACCCAGCAACAGTTGCCAGGGCAACCCAGGGCATGGCAGGGGGCTGGAGGGCGCCTGGCCCCCGCCCACTTCCGCTTTGGGGCCCAGCAACAGTTGCCAGGGCAACCCAGGGCATGGTAGGGGACTGGAGGGCGCCTGGCCCCGCCCACTTCCGCTTTGGGGCCCAGCAACAGTTGCCAGGGCAACCCTGGGCATGGCAGTGGGCTGGAGGGCGCCAGACCCCGCCCACTTCCAGTTTGAGGGTCAGCAACAGTTGCCAGGGCAACCCTGGGCATGGCAGGGGGCTGGAGGGCGCCAGGCCCCGTCCACTTCCGCATTGGGGCCCAGCAACAGTTGCCACGGCAACCCAGGGCATGGCAGGGGGCTGAAAGGGCGCCAGGCCCCGCCCACTTCCGCTTTGGGGCCCAGCAACAGTTGCCAGGGCAACCCAGGGCATGGCAGGGGGCTGGAGGGCGCCTGGCCCCGCCCACTTCCGCTTTGGGGCCCAGCAACAGTTGCCAGGGCAACCCTGGGCATGGCAGGGTGCTTGAGGGCGCCAGGCCCCGCCCACTTCCGCTTTGGGGCCCAGCAACAGTGACCAGGGCAACCCAGGGCATGGTAGGGGGCTGAAGGGCGCCTGGCCCCGCCCACTTCCGCTTTGGGGCCCAGCAACAGTTGCCAGGGCAACCCTGGGCATGGCAGTGGGCTGGAGGGCGCCAGACCCCGCCCACTTCCAGTTTGAGGGTCAGCAACAGTTGCCAGGGCAACCCTGGGCATGGCAGGGGGCTGGAGGGCGCCAGGCCCCGCCCACTTCCGCATTGGGGCCCAGCAACAGTTGCCAGGGCAACCCAGGGCATGGCAGGGGGCTGGAGGGCGCCTGGCCCCGCCCACTTCCGCTTTGGGGCCCAGCAACAGTTGCCAGGGCAACCCTGGGCATGGCAGGGGGCTGGAGGGCGCCAGGACCCGCCCACTTCCACTTTGGGGCCCAGAAACAGTTGCCAGGGCAACCCAGGGCATGGCAGGGGGCTGGAGGGCGCCAGGCCCCGCCCACTTCCGTTTTGGGGGCCAGCAACAGTTGCCAGGGCAACCCTGGGCATGGCAGGGGGCTAAAGGGTGCCAGGCCCCGCCCACTTCCGCTTTGGGGGGCCAGCAACAGTTGCCAGGGCAACCCTGGGCATGGCAGGGGGCTTGAGGGCGCCAGGCCCCGCCCACTTCTGCTTTGGGGCCCAGCAACAGTTGCCAGGGCAACCCTGGGCATGGCAGGGGGTTGGAGGGCGCCAGGCCCCGCCTACTTCCGTTTTGGGGGCCAGCAACAGTTGGCAGGGCAAGCCTGGGCATGGCAGGGGGCTGTAGGGCGCCAGGCCCCGCCCACTTCCGTTTTAGGGGCCAGCAACAGTTGCCAGGTTAACCCTGGGCATGGCAGGGGGCTGGAGGGCGCCAGGCCCCGCCCACTTCCGTTTTGGGGCCAGCAACAGTTGCCTGGGCAACCCAGGGCATGGCAGGGGGCTGGAGGGCGCCAGACCCCGCCCACTTCCGCTTTAGGGGTCAGCAACAGTTGTCTGGGCAACCCAGGGCATGGCAGGGGGCTGGAGGGCGCCTGGCCCCGCCCACTTCCGCTTTGGGGCCCAGCAACAAACCCTGGGCAAGGCAGGGGGCTTAAGGGTGCCAGGCCCCGCCCAAATCCGCTTTAGGGGTCATCAACAGTTGCCAGGGCAACCCAGGGCATGGCAGGGGGCTTAAGGGTGCCAGGCCCCGCCCACTTCCGCTTGAGGGGTCATCAACAGTTGCCAGGGAAACCCTGGGCATGGCAGGGGGATGGAGGGCGCCTGGCCCCACCCACTTCCGCTTTGGGGGCCAGCAACAGTTGCCAGGGCAAGCCTGGGGATGGCAGGGGGCTTGTGGGCGACAGGCCCCGCCCACTTCCGCTTTGGGGCCCAGCAACAGTTGCCAGGGCAAGCCTGGGCATGGCAGGGGGCTTAAGGGTGCCAGGCCCCGCCCAAATCCACTTTAGGGGTCATCAACAGTTGCCAGGGCAACCCAGGGCATGGCAGAGGGCTTAAGGGTGCCAGGCCCCGCCCACTTCCGCTTTAGGGGTCATCAACAGTTGCCAGGGCAACCCTGGGCATGGCAGGGGGATGGAGGGCGCCTGGCCCCACCCACTTCCGCTTTGGGGGCCAACAACAGTTGCCAGGGCAAGCCTGGGCATGGCAGGACGCTTGTGGGCGACAGGGCCCGCCCACTTCCGCTTTGGGGCCCAGCAACAGTTGCCAGGGCAAGCCTGGGCATGGCAGGGGGCTTGAGGGCGCCTGGCTCCGCCCACTTCCGCTTTGGGGGCCAGCAACCTTGGGCATGGCAGGGGGCTGGAGGGCGCCAGGCCCCGCCCACTTCCGCTTTGGGGGCCAGCAACAGTTGCCAGGGCAACCCTGGGCATGGCAGTGGGCTGGAGGGCGCCAGACCCCGCCTACTTCCACTTTGAGGGTCAGCAACAGTTGCCAAGTCAACCCTGGGCGTGGCAGGGGGCTGGAGGGCGCCAGGCCCCGCCCACTTCCGCTTGAGGGGTCATCAACAGTTGCCAGGGAAACCCTGGGCATGGCAGGGGGATGGAGGGCGCCTGGCCCCACCCACTTCCGCTTTGGGGGCCAGCAACAGTTGCCAGGGCAAGCCTGGGGATGGCAGGGGGCTTGTGGGCGACAGGCCCCGCCCACTTCCGCTTTGGGGCCCAGCAACAGTTGCCAGGGCAAGCCTGGGCATGGCAGGGGGCTTAAGGGTGCCAGGCCCCGCCCAAATCCACTTTAGGGGTCATCAACAGTTGCCAGGGCAACCCAGGGCATGGCAGAGGGCTTAAGGGTGCCAGGCCCCGCCCACTTCCGCTTTAGGGGTCATCAACAGTTGCCAGGGCAACCCTGGGCATGGCAGGGGGATGGAGGGCGCCTGGCCCCACCCACTTCCGCTTTGGGGGCCAACAACAGTTGCCAGGGCAAGCCTGGGCATGGCAGGACGCTTGTGGGCGACAGGGCCCGCCCACTTCCGCTTTGGGGCCCAGCAACAGTTGCCAGGGCAAGCCTGGGCATGGCAGGGGGCTTGAGGGCGCCTGGCTCCGCCCACTTCCGCTTTGGGGGCCAGCAACCTTGGGCATGGCAGGGGGCTGGAGGGCGCCAGGCCCCGCCCACTTCCGCTTTGGGGGCCAGCAACAGTTGCCAGGGCAACCCTGGGCATGGCAGTGGGCTGGAGGGCGGCAGATCCCGCCTACTTCCACTTTGAGGGTCAGCAACAGTTGCCAAGTCAACCCTGGGCGTGGCAGGGGGCTGGAGGGCGCCAGGCCCCGCCCACTTCCGCTTTGGGGCCCAGCAACAATTGCCAGGGCAAGCCTGGGCATGGCAGGGGGCTTGTGGGCGCCAGGTCCCGCCCACTTCCGCTTTGGGGCCCAGCAACAGTTGCCAGGGCAAGCCTGGGCATGGCAGGGGGCTTGAGGGCGCCTGGCTCCGCCCACATCCGCTTTGGGGGCCAGCAACAGTTGCCAGGGCAACCCTGGGCATGGCAGTGGGCTGGAGGGCGCCAGACCCTGCCCACTTCCGCTTTGGGGCCCAGCAACAGTTGCCAGGGCAACCCTGGGCATGGCTGGGGGCTGGAGGGCGCCAGGCCCCGCCCACTTCCGTTTTGGGGGCCAGCAACAGTTGCCAGGGCGAGCCTAGGCATGGCAGGGGGCTTGAGGGTGCCAGGTCATTGCAGGGGGCTTGAGGGCGCCAGGCCCCGCCCACTTCCGTTTTGGGGGCCAGCAACAGTTGCCAGGGCAACCCTGGGCATGGCAGGGGGCTTGAGGGCGCCATGCCCCACCCACTTCCGCTTGGGGGGCCAGCAACAGTTGCCAGGGCGAGCCTGGACATGGCAGGGGGCTTGAGGGTGCCAGGTCCTGCCCACTTCCGCTTTGGGGCCCAGCAACAGTTGCCAGGGCAACCGTGGGCATGGCAGGGGGCTGGAGGGCGCCAGGCCCCGCCCACTTCCGCTTTGGGGGCCAGCAACAGTTAACAGGGCAACCTTGGGCATGGCAGTGGGCTGGAGGGCGCCAGACACCGCCCACTTCCGCTTTGGGGCCCAGCAACAGTTGCCAGAGCAAGCCTGGGCATGGCAGGGGGCTTGTGGGCGCCAGGTCCCGCCCACTTCCGCTTTGGGGCCCAGCAACAGTTGCCAGGGCAAGCCTGGGCATGGCAGGGGGCTTGAGGGCGCCTGGCTCCGCCCACTTCCGCTTTGAGGGTCAGCAGCAGTTGCCAGGGCAAGCCTGGGCATGGCAGGGGGCTTGAGGGCGCCAGGCCCCGCCCACTTTCGTTTTGGGGGCCAGCAACAGTTGCCAGGGCAACCCTGGGCATAGCAGGGGGCTGGAGGGCGCCAGGCCCCGCCCACTTCCGTTTTGGGGCCAACAACAGTTGCCAGGGCGGGCCTGGGCATGACAGGGGGCTTGAGGGCGCCAGGTCCCGCCCACTTCCGCTTTGGGGCCCAGCAACAGTTGCCAGGGCAAGCCTGGGCATGGCAGAAGGCTTGAGGGCGTCAGGCCCCGCCCACTTCCGCTTTGAGGGTCAGCAGCAGTTGCCAGGGCAAGCCTGGGCATGGCAGGGGGCTTTAGGGTGCCAGGCCCCGCCCACTTCCGCTTTGGGGGCCGGCAACCTTGGGCATGGCAGGGGGCATGAGGGCGCCATGCCCCACCCACTTCCGCTTTGGGGGCCAGCAACAGCTGCCAGGGCAACCCTGGGCATGGCAGGGGGCTGGAGGATGCCAGGCCCTTCCCACTTCCGTTTTGGGGCCCAGCAACAGTTGCCAGGGCAACCCAGGGCATGGCAGGGGGCTGGAGGCCGCCAGGCCACGCCCACTTCCGCTTTGGGGGCCAGCAACAGTTACCAGGGCAACCCTGGGCATGGCAGTAGGCTAGAGGGCGCCAGACCCCGCCCACTTCCGCTTTGGGGCTCAGCAACAGCTGCCAGGGAAACCCTGGGCATGGCAGTGGGCTGGAGGGCGCCAGACCCCGCCCACTTCCACTTTGAGGGTCAGCAACAGTTGCCAGGGCAAGCCCGGGCATGGCAGGGGGCTTGTGGGCGCCAGGTCCCGCCCACTTCCACTTTGGGGCCCAGCAACAGTTGCCAGGGCAACCCTGGGCATGGCAGGGGGCTGGAGGGCGCCAGGCCCCGCCCACTTCCGTTTTGGGGGCCAGCAACAGTTGCCAGGGCGAGCCTAGGCATGGCAGGGGGCTTGAGGGTGCCAGGTCATTGCAGGGGGTTTGAGGGCGCCAGGCCCTGTCCACTTCCGTTTTGGGGGTCAGCAACAGTTGCCAGGGCAACCCTGGGCATGGCAGGGGGCTTGAGGGCGCCATGCCCCACCCACTTCCGCTTTGGGGGCAAGCAACAGTTGCCAGGGCGAGCCTGGACATGGTAGGGGGCTTGAGGGCGCCTGGCTCCGCCCACATCCGCTTTGGGGGCCAGCAACAGTTGCCAGGGCAACCCTGGGCATGGCAGTGGGCTGGAGGGCGCCAGACCCCGCCCACTTCCGCTTTGGGGCCCAGCAACAGCTGCCAGGGCAACCCTGGGCATGGCAGTGGGCTGGAGGGCGCCAGACCCCGCCCACTTCCACTTTGAGGGTCAGCAACAGTTGCCAGGGCAACCCTGGGCATGGCAGGGGGCTTAAGGGTGCCAGGCCCCGCCCACTTCCGCTTTGGGGCCCAGCAACAGTTGCCAGGGCAACCCTGGGCATGGCAGGGGGCTGGAGGGCGCCAGGCCCCGCCCACTTCCGTTTTGGGGGCCAGCAACAGTTGCCAGGGCGAGCCTAGGCATGGCAGGGGGCTTGAGGGTGCCAGGTCATTGCAGGCGGCTTGAGGGCGCCAGGCCCCGTCCACTTCCGTTTTTGGGGTCAGCAACAGTTGCCAGGGCAACCCTGGGCATGGCAGGGGGCTTGAGGGCGCCATGCCCCACCCACTTCCGCTTTGGGGGCAAGCAACAGTTGCCAGGGCGAGCCTGGACATGGTAGGGGGCTTGAGGGTGCCAGGTCCTGCCCACTTCCGCTTTGGGGCCCAGCAACAGTTGCCAGGGCAACCGTGGGCATGGCAGGGGCTGGAGGGCGCCAGGCCCCGCCCACTTCCGCTTTGGGGGCCAGCAACAGTTAACAGGGCAACCTTGGGCATGGCAGTGGGCTGGAGGGCGCCAGACACCGCCCACTTCCGCTTTGGGGCCCAGCAACAGTTGCCAGAGCAAGCCTGGGCATGGCAGGGGGCTTGTGGGCGCCAGGTCCCGCCCACTTCCGCTTTGGGGCCCAGCAACAGTTGCCAGGGCAAGCCTGGGCATGGCAGGGGGCTTGAGGGCGCCTGGCTCCGCCCACTTCCGCTTTGAGGGTCAGCAGCAGTTGCCAGGGCAAGCCTGGGCATGGCAGGGGGCTTGAGGGCGCCAGGCCCCGCCCACTTTCGTTTTGGGGGCCAGCAACAGTTGCCAGGGCAACCCTGGGCATGGCAGGGGGCTGGAGGGCGCCAGGCCCCGCCCACTTCCGTTTTGGGGCCAGCAACAGTTGCCAGGGCGGGCCTGGGCATGACAGGGGGCTTGAGGGCGCCAGGTCCCGCCCACTTCCGCTTTGGGGCCCAGCAACAGTTGCCAGGGCAACCGTGGGCATGGCAGGGGCTGGAGGGCGCCAGGCCCCGCCCACTTCCGCTTTGGGGGCCAGCAACAGTTAACAGGGCAACCTTGGGCATGGCAGTGGGCTGGAGGGCGCCAGACACCGCCCACTTCCGCTTTGGGGCCCAGCAACAGTTGCCAGAGCAAGCCTGGGCATGGCAGGGGGCTTGTGGGCGCCAGGTCCCGCCCACTTCCGCTTTGGGGCCCAGCAACAGTTGCCAGGGCAAGCCTGGGCATGGCAGGGGGCTTGAGGGCGCCTGGCTCCGCCCACTTCCGCTTTGAGGGTCAGCAGCAGTTGCCAGGGCAAGCCTGGGCATGGCAGGGGGCTTGAGGGCGCCAGGCCCCGCCCACTTTCGTTTTGGGGCCAGCAACAGTTGCCAGGGCAACCCTGGGCATGGCAGGGGGCTGGAGGGCGCCAGGCCCCGCCCACTTCCGTTTTGGGGCCAGCAACAGTTGCCAGGGCGGGCCTGGGCATGACAGGGGGCTTGAGGGCGCCAGGTCCCGCCCACTTCCGCTTTGGGGCCCAGCAACAGTTGCCAGGGCAAGCCTGGGCATGGCAGAAGGCTTGAGGGCGTCAGGCCCCGCCCACTTCCGCTTTGAGGGTCAGCAGCAGTTGCCAGGGCAAGCCTGGGCATGGCAGGGGGCTTTAGGGCACCAGGCCCCCGCCCACTTCCGCTTTGGGGGCCGGCAACCTTGGGCATGGCAGGGGGCTTGAGGGCACCATGCCCCACCCACTTCCGCTTTGGGGGCAAGCAACAGCTGCCAGGGCAACCCTGGGCATGGCAGGGGGCTGGAGGATGCCAGGCCCTTCCCACTTCCGTTTTGGGGCCCAGCAACAGTTGCCAGGGCAACCCAGGGCATGGCAGGGGGCTGGAGGCCGCCAGGCCACGCCCACTTCCGCTTTGGGGGCCAGCAACAGTTGCCAGGGCAACCCTGGGCATGGCAGTGGGCTGGAGGGCGCCAGACCCCGCCCACTTCCGCTTTGGGGCTCAGCAACAGCTGCCAGGGCAACCCTGGGCATGGCAGTGGGCTGGAGGGCGCCAGACCCCGCCCACTTCCACTTTGAGGGTCAGCAACAGTTGCCAGGGCAACCCTGGGCATGGCAGGGGGCTGGACGGCGCCAGGCCCCGCTTACTTCCGCTTTGGGGCCCAGCAACAGTTGCCAGGGCAACCCAGGGCATGGCAGGGGGCTGGAGGGCGCCTGGCCCCGCCCACTTCCGCTTTGGGGCCCAGCAACAGTTGCCAGGGCAAGCCTGGGCATGGCAGGGGGCTTAAGGGTGCCAGGTCCCGCCCACTTCCGCTTTGGGGCCCAGCAACAGTTGCGAGGGCAACCCTGGGCATGGCAGGGGGCTTGAGGGCGCCAGGCCCCACCCACTTCCGCTTTGGGGGCCAGCAACAGTTGCCAGGGCAACCCTGGGCATGGCAGGGGGATTGAGGGCGCCTGGCTCCGCCCACTTCCGCTTTGGGGCCCAGCAACAGTTGCCATGGCAACCCTGGGCATGGCAGTGGGCTGGAGGGCGCCAGACACTGCCCACTTCCACTTTGAGGGTCAGCAACAGTTGCCAGGGCAACCCAGGGCATTGCAGGCGGCTGGAGTTCGCCTCGCCCCGCCCACTTCCGCTTTGGGCCCAGCAACAGTTGCCAGGGCAAGCCTGGGCATGGCAGGGGGCTGGAGGGCGCCTGGCCCCGCCCACTTCCGCTTTGGGGTCCAGCAACAGTTGCCAGGGCAACCCTGGGCATGGCAGGGGGCTGGAGGGCGCCAGGCCCCGCCCACTTCTGTTTTGGGGGCCAGCAACAGTTGCCAGGGCGAGCCTAGGCATGGCAGGGGGCTTGAGGGTGTCAGGTCATTGCAGGGGGCTTGAGGGCGCCAGGCCCCGCCCAATTCCGTTTTGGGGGCCAGCAACAGTTGCCAGGGCAACCCTGGGCATGGCAGTGGGCTGGAGGGCGCCAGACCCCGCCCACTTCCACTTTGAGGGTCAGCAACAGTTGCCAGGGCAACCCTGGGCATGGCAGGGGGCTGGACGGCGCCAGGCCCCGCTTACTTCCGCTTTGGGGCCCAGCAACAGTTGCCAGGGCAACCCAGGGCATGGCAGGGGGCTGGAGGGCGCCTGGCCCCGCCCACTTCCGCTTTGGGGCCCAGCAACAGTTGCCAGGGCAAGCCTGGGCATGGCAGGGGGCTTAAGGGTGCCAGGTCCCGCCCCTTCCGCTTTGGGGCCCAGCAACAGTTGCGAGGGCAACCCTGGGCATGGCAGGGGGCTTGAGGGCGCCAGGCCCCACCCACTTCCGCTTTGGGGGCCAGCAACAGTTGCCAGGGCAACCCTGGGCATGGCAGGGGGATTGAGGGCGCCTGGCTCCGCCCACTTCCGCTTTGGGGCCCAGCAACTGTTGCCATGGCAACCCTGGGCATGGCAGTGGGCTGGAGGGCGCCAGACCCCACCCACTTTCACTTTGAGGGTCAGCAACAGTTGCCAGGGCAACCTTGGGCATGGCAGGGGGCTGGAGGGCGCCAGACACTGCCCACTTCCACTTTGAGGGTCAGCAACAGTTGCCAGGGCAACCCAGGGCATTGCAGGCGGCTGGAGGGCGCTTCGCCCCGCCCACTTCCGCTTTGGGGCCCAGCAACAGTTGCCAGGGCAAGGCAGGGGGCTGGAGGGCGCCTGGCCCCGCCCACTTCCGCTTTGGGGCCCAGCAACAGTTGCCAGGGCAACCCTGGGCATGGCAGGGGGCATGAGGGCGCCAGGCCCCGCCCACTTCCGTTTTGGGGGCCAGCTACAGTTGCCAGGGCGAGCCTAGGCATGGCAGGGGGCTTGAGGGTGCCAGGTCATTGCAGGGGGCTTGAGGGCGCCAGGCCACGCCCAATTCCGTTTTGGGGGCCAGCAACAGTTGCCAGGGCAACCCTGGGCATGGCAGGGGGCTTGAGGGCGCCATGCCCCACCCACTTCCACTTTGGGGGCCAGCAACAGTTGCCAGGGCGAGCCTGGACATGGCAGGGGGCTTGAGGGTGCCAGTTCCTGCCCACTTCTGCTTTGGGGCCCAGCAACAGTTGCCAGGGCAACCGTGGGCATGGCAGGGGGCTGGAGGGCGCCAGGCCCCGCCCACTTCCGCTTTGGGGGCCAGCAACAGTTAACAGGGCAACCTTGGGCATGGCAGTGGGCTGGAGGGCGCCAGACACCGCCCACTTCCGCTTTGGGGCCCAGCAACAGTTGCCAGGGCAAGCCTGGGCATGGCAGGGGGCTTGTAGGCGCCAGGTCCCGCCCACTTCCGCTTTGGGGCCCAGCAACAGTTGCCAGGGCAAGCCTGGGCATGGCAGGGGGCTTGAGGGCGCCTGGCTCCGCCCACTTCCGCTTTGAGGGTCAGCAGCAGTTGCCAGGGCAAGCCTGGGCATGGCAGGGAGCTTGAGGGCGCCAGGCCCCGCCCACTTTCGTTTTGGGGGCCAGCAACAGTTGCCAGGGCAACCCTGGGCATGGCAGGGGGCTGGAGGGTGCCAGGCCCCGCCCACTTCCGTTTTTGGCCCAGCAACAGTTGCCAGGGCGAGCCTGGGCATGACAGGGGGCTTGAGGGCGCCAGGTCCCGCCCACTTCCGCTTTGGGGCCCAGCAACAGTTGCCAGGGCAAGCCTGGGCATGGCAGAAGGCTTGAGGGCGTCAGGCCCCGCCCACTTCCGCTTTGAGGGTCAGCAGCAGTTGCCAGGGCAAGCCTGGGCATGGCAGGGGGCTTTAGGGCGCCAGGCCCCGCCCACTTCCGCTTTGGGGGCCGGCAACCTTGGGCATGGCAGGGGGCTGGAGGGCGCCAGGCCCTGCCCACTTCCGCTTTGGGGCCCAGCAACAGTTGCCAGGGCAACCCAGGGCATGGCAGGGGGCTGGAGGGCGCCAGGCCCGCTTACTTCCGCTTTGGGGGACAGCAACAGTTGCCAGGGCAACCCTGGGCATGGCAGTGGGCTGGAGGGCGCCAGACCCCGCCCACTTCCGCTTTGGGGCTCAGCAACAGCTGCCAGGGCAACCCTGGGCATGGCAGTGGGCTGGAGGGCGCCAGACCCCGCCCACTTCCACTTTGAGGGTCAGCAACAGTTGCCAGGTCAACCCTGGGCATGGCAGGGGGCTGGAGGGCGCCAGGCCCCGCTTACTTCCGCTTTGGGGCCCAGCAACAGTTGCCAGGGCAACCCTGGGCATGGCAGGGGGCTGGAGGGCGCCTGGCCCCACCCACTTCCGCTTTGGGGCCCAGCAACAGTTGCCAGGGCAAGCCTGGGCATGGCAGGGGGCTTGTGGGCGCCAGGTCCCGCCCACTTCCGCTTTGGGGCCCAGCAACAGTTGCCAGGGCAACCCTGGGCATGGCAGGGGGCTTGAGGGCGCCTGGCTCCGCCCACTTCCGCTTTGGGGCCCAGCAACAGTTGCCAGGGCAACCCAGGGCATGGCAGGGGGCTGGAGGGCGCCTGGCCCCGCCCACTTCCGCTTTGGGGCCCAGCAACAGTTGCCAGGGCAAGCCTGGGCATGGCAGGGGGCTTAAGGATGCCAGGTCCCGCCCACTTCCGCTTTGGGGCCCAGCAACAGTTTCGAGGGCAACCCTGGGCATGGCAGGGGGCTTGAGGGCGCCAGGCCCCGCCCACTTCCGTTATGGGGGCCAGCAACAGTTGCCAGGGCAACCCTGGGCATGGCAGGGGGATTGAGGGCGCCTGGATCCGCCCACTTCCGCTTTGGGCCCAGCAACAGTTGCCAGGGCAAGCCTGGGCATGGCAGGGGGCTAGAGGGCGCCAGGCCCCGCCCACTTCCGCTTTGAGGGCCAGCAACAGTTGCCAGGGCAACCCTGGGCATGGCAGTGGGCTGGAGGGCGCCAGACCCCGCCCACTTCCGCTTTGGAGCCCAGCAACAGCTGCCATGGCAACCCTGGGCATGGCAGTGGGCTGGAGGGCGCCAGACCCCGCCCACTTCCGCTTTGGGGCCAAGCAACAGTTGCCAGGGCAAGCCTGGGCATGGCAGGGGGCTTTAGGGCGCCAGGCCCCGCCCACTTCTGCTTTGGGGGCCGGCAACCTTGGGCATGGCAGGGGGCTGGAGGGCGCCAGGCCCCGCCAACTTCCGCTTTGGGGGCCAGCAACAGCTGCCAGGGCAACCCTGGGCATGGAAGGGGGCTGGAGGGCGCCATGCCCCACCCACTTCCGCTTTGGGGGCCAGCAACAGCTGCCAGGGCAACCCTGGGCATGGAAGGGGGCTGGAGGGCGCCTGGCCCCGCCCACTTTCGCTTTGGGGCCCAGCAACAGTTGCCAGGGCAAGCCTGGGCATGGCAGGGGGCTTAAGGATGCCAGGTCCCGCCCACTTCCGCTTTGGAGCCCAGCAACAGCTGCCATGGCAACCCTGGGCATGGCAGTGGGCTGGAGGGCGCCAGACCCCGCCCACTTTCACTTTGAGGGTCAGCAACAGTTGCCAGGGCAACCTTGGGCATGGCAGGGGGCTGGAGAGCGCCTGGCCCCGCCCACTTCCGCTTTGGGGCCCAGCAACAGTTGCCAGGGCAAGCCTGGGCATGGCAGGGGGCTTGAGGGCGCCAGGTTCCGCCCACTTCCGCTTTGGGGCCCAGCAACAGTTGCCAGGGCAACCCAGGGCATGGCAGGGGGCTGGAGGGCACCTGGCCCCGCTTACTTCTGCTTTGGGGCCCAGCAACAGTTGCCAGGGCAAGCCTGGGCATGGCAGGGGGCTTGAGGGCGCCAGGCCCCGCCCACTTCCGCTTTGGGGGCCAGCAACAGTTGCCAGGGCAACCTTGGGCATGGCAGGGGGCTGGAGGGCGCCAGACACTGCCCACTTCCACTTTGAGGGTCAGCAACAGTTGCCAGGGCAACCCAGGGCATTGCAGGCGGCTGGAGGGCGCCTGGCCCCGCCCACTTCCGCTTTGGGGCCCAGCAACAGTTGCCAGGGCAAGCCTGGGCATGGCAGGGGGCTTTAGGGCGCCAGGCCCCGCCCACTTCTGCTTTGGGGGCCGGCAACCTTGGGCATGGCAGGGGGCTGGAGGGCGCCAGGCCCCGCCAACTTCCGCTTTGGGGGCCAGCAACAGCTGCCAGGGCAACCCTGGGCATGGAAGGGGGCTGGAGGGCGCCATGCCCCACCCACTTCCGCTTTGGGGGCCAGCAACAGCTGCCAGGGCAACCCTGGGCATGGAAGGGGGCTGGAGGGCGCCAGGCCCCGCCCACTTCCGCTTTGGGGCCCAGCAACAGTTGTCAGGGCAACCCAGGGCATGGCAGGGGGCTGGAGGGCGCCAGGCCACGCCCACTTCCGCTTTGGGGGCCAGACACAGTTGCCAGGGCAACTCTGGGCATGGCAGTGGGCTGGAGGGCGCCAGACCCCGCCCACTTCCGCTTTGGGGCCCAGCAACAGCTGCCAGGGCAACCCTGGGCATGGCAGTGGGCTGGAGGGCGCCAGACCCCGCCCACTTCCACTTTGAGGGTCAGCAACAGTTGCCAGGTCAACCCTGGGCATGGCAGGGGGCTGGAGGGTGCCAGGCCCCGCTTACTTCCACTTTGGGGCCCAGCAACAGTTGCCAGGGCAACCCAGGGCATGGCAGGGGGCTGGAGGGCGCCTGGCCCCGCCCACTTCCGCTTTGGGGCCCAGCAACAGTTGCCAGGGCAAGCCTGGGCATGGCAGTGGGCTTGAGGGCGCCATGCCCCACCCACTTCCGCTTTGGGGGCCAGCAACAGCTGCCAGGGCAACCCTGGGCATGGAAGGGGGCTGGAGGGCGCCAGGCCCCGCCCACTTCCGCTTTGGGGCCCAGCAACATTTGCTAGGGCAACCCAGGGCATGGCAGGGGGCTGGAGGGCGCCTGGCCCCGCCCACTTCCGCTTTGGGGCCCAGCAACAGTTGCCAGGGCAAGCCTGGGCATGGCAGGGGGCTTGAGGGCGCCAGGCCCCGCCCACTTCCGCTTTGGGGGCCAGCAACAGTTGCCAGGGCAACCCTGGGCATGGCAGTGTGCTGGAAGGCGCCAGACCCCGCCCACTTCCGCTTTGGGGCCCAGCAACAGTTGCCAGGGCAACCCTGGGCATGGCAGGGGGCTTAAGGGTGCCAGGCCCCGCCCACTTCCGCTTTGGGGCCCAGCAACAGTTGCCAGGGCAACCCTGGGCATGGCAGGGGTCTGGAGGGCGCCAGGCCCCGCCCACTTCCGTTTTGGGGGCCAGCAACAGTTGCCAGGGCGAGCCTAAGCATGGCAGGGGGCTTGAGGGTGCCAGGTCATTGCAGGGGGCTTGAGGGCGCCAGGCCCCGCCCACTTCCGTTTTGGGGGCCAGCAACAGTTGCCAGGGCAACCCTGGGCATGGCAGGGGGCTTGAGGGCGCCATGCCCCACCCACTTCCGCTTTGGGGGCCAGCAACAGTTGCCAGGGCGAGCCTGGACATGGCAGGGGGCTTGAGGGTGCCAGGTCCTGCCCACTTCCGCTTTGGGGCCCAGCAACAGTTGCCAGGGCAACCGTGGGCATGGCAGGGGCTGGAGGGCGCCAGGCCCCGCCCACTTCCGCTTTGGGGGCCAGCAACAGTTGCCAGGGCAACCCTGGGCATGGCAGTGTGCTGGAAGGCGCCAGACCCCGCCCACTTCCGCTTTGGGGCCCAGCAACAGTTGCCAGGGCAACCCTGGGCATGGCAGGGGGCTTAAGGGTGCCAGGCCCCGCCCACTTCCGCTTTGGGGCCCAGCAACAGTTGCCAGGGCAACCCTGGGCATGGCAGGGGTCTGGAGGGCGCCAGGCCCCGCCCACTTCCGTTTTGGGGGCCAGCAACAGTTGCCAGGGCGAGCCTAAGCATGGCAGGGGGCTTGAGGGTGCCAGGTCATTGCAGGGGGCTTGAGGGCGCCAGGCCCCGCCCACTTCCGTTTTGGGGGCCAGCAACAGTTGCCAGGGCAACCCTGGGCATGGCAGGGGGCTTGAGGGCGCCATGCCCCACCCACTTCCGCTTTGGGGGCCAGCAACAGTTGCCAGGGCGAGCCTGGACATGGCAGGGGGCTTGAGGGTGCCAGGTCCTGCCCACTTCCGCTTTGGGGCCCAGCAACAGTTGCCAGGGCAACCGTGGGCATGGCAGGGGCTGGAGGGCGCCAGGCCCCGCCCACTTCCGCTTTGGGGGCCAGCAACAGTTAACAGGGCAACCTTGGGCATGGCAGTGGGCTGGAGGGCGCCAGACACCGCCCACTTCCGCTTTGGGGCCCAGCAACAGTTGCCAGGGCAAGCCTGGGCATGTCAGGGGGCTTGTGGGCGCCAGGTCCCGCCCACTTCCGCTTTGGGGCCCAGCAACAGTTGCCAGGGCAAGCCTGGGCATGGCAGGGGGCTTGAGGGCGCCTGGCTCCGCCCACTTCCGCTTTGAGGGTCAGCAGCAGTTGCCAGGGCAAGCCTGGGCATGGCAGGGGGCTTGAGGGCGCCAGGCCCCGCCCACTTTCGTTTTGGGGGCCAGCAACAGTTGCCAGGGCAACCCTGGGCATGGCAGGGGGCTGGAGGGCGCCAGGCCCCGCCCACTTCCGTTTTGGGGCCAGCAACAGTTGCCAGGGCGAGCCTGGGCATGACAGGGGGCTTGAGGGCATCAGGCCCCGCCCACTCCCGCTTTGAGGGTCAGCAGCAGTTGCCAGGGCAAGCCTGGGCATGGCAGGGGGCTTTAGGGCGCCAGGCCCCGCCCACTTCCGCTTTGGGGGCCGGCAACCTTGGGCATGGCAGGGGGCTTGAGGGCGCCATGCCCCACCCACTTCCGCTTTGGGGGCAAGCAACAGCTGCCAGGGCAACCCTGGGCATGGCAGGGGGCTGGAGGATGCCAGGCCCTTCCCACTTCCGTTTTGGGGCCCAGCAACAGTTGCCAGGGCAACCCAGGGCATGGCAGGGGGCTGGAGGCCGCCAGGCCACGCCCACTTCCGCTTTGGGGGCCAGCAACAGTTGCCAGGGCAACCCTGGGCATGGCAGTGGGCTGGAGGGCGCCAGACCCCGCCCACTTCCGCTTTGGGGCTCAGCAACAGCTGCCAGGGCAACCCTGGGCATGGCAGTGGGCTGGAGGGCGCCAGACCCCGCCCACTTCCACTTTGAGGGTCAGCAACAGTTGCCAGGGCAACCCTGGGCATGGCAGGGGGCTGGACGGCGCCAGGCCCCGCTTACTTCCGCTTTGGGGCCCAGCAACAGTTGCCAGGGCAACCCAGGGCATGGCAGGGGGCTGGAGGGCGCCTGGCCCCGCCCACTTCCGCTTTGGGGCCCAGCAACAGTTGCCAGGGCAAGCCTGGGCATGGCAGGGGGCTTAAGGGTGCCAGGTCCCGCCCACTTCCGCTTTGGGGCCCAGCAACAGTTGCGAGGGCAACCCTGGGCATGGCAGGGGGCTTGAGGGCGCCAGGCCCCACCCACTTCCGCTTTGGGGGCCAGCAACAGTTGCCAGGGCAACCCTGGGCATGGCAGGGGGATTGAGGGTGCCTGGCTCCGCCCACTTCCGCTTTGGGGCCCAGCAACAGTTGCCATGGCAACCCTGGGCATGGCAGTGGGCTGGAGGGCGCCAGACCCCGCCCACTTTCACTTTGAGGGTCAGCAACAGTTGCCAGGGCAACCTTGGGCATGGCAGGGGGCTGGAGGGCGCCAGACACTGCCCACTTCCACTTTGAGGGTCAGCAACAGTTGCCAGGGCAGCCCAGGGCATTGCAGGCGGCTGGAGGGCGCCTCGCCCCGCCCACTTCCGCTTTGGGGCCCAGCAACAGTTGCCAGGGCAAGCCTGAGCATGGCAGGGGGCTGGAGGGCGCCTGGCCCCGCCCACTTCCGCTTTGGGGCCCAGCAACAGTTGCCAGGGCAACCCTGGGCATGGCAGGGGGCTGGAGGGTGCCAGGCCCCGCCCACTTCCGTTTTGGGGGCCAGCAACAGTTGCCAGGGCGAGCCTAGGCATGGCAGGGGGCTTGAGGGTGCCAGGTCATTGCAGGGGGCTTGAGGGCGCCAGGCCCCGCCCACTTCCGCTTTGGGGCCCAGCAACAGTTGCCAGGGCAACCGTGGGCATGGCAGGGGGCTGGAGGGCGCCAGGCCCCGCCCACTTCCGCTTTGGGGGCCAGCAACAGTTAACAGGGCAACCTTGGGCATGGCAGTGGGTTGGAGGGCGCCAGACACCGCCCACTTCCGCTTTGGGGCCCAGCAACAGTTGCCAGGGCAAGCCTGGGCATGGCAGGGGGCTTGTGGGCGCCAGGTCCCGCCCACTTCCGCTTTGGGGCCCAGCAACAGTTGCCAGGGCAAGCCTGGGCATGGCAGGGGGCTTGAGGGCGCCTGGCTCCGCCCACTTCCGCTTTGAGGGTCAGCAGCAGTTGCCAGGGCAAGCCTGGGCATGGCAGGGGGCTTGAGGGCGCCAGGCCCCGCCCACTTTCGTTTTGGGGGCCAGCAACAGTTGCCAGGGCAACCCTGGGCATGGCAGGGGGCTGGAGGGCGCCAGGCCCCGCCCACTTCCGTTTTTGGGCCAGCAACAGTTGCCAGGGCGAGCCTGGGCATGACAGGGGGCTTGAGGGCACCAGGTCCCGCCCACTTCCGCTTTGGGGCCCAGCAACAGTTGCCAGGGCAAGCCTGGGCATGGCAGAAGGCTTGAGGGCGTCAGGCCCCGCCCACTTCCGCTTTGAGGGTCAGCAGCAGTTGCCAGGGCAAGCCTGGGCATGGCAGGGGGCTTT
This sequence comes from Crinia signifera, assembly GCF_055691185.1. Classification (NCBI taxonomy): domain Eukaryota; kingdom Metazoa; phylum Chordata; class Amphibia; order Anura; family Myobatrachidae; genus Crinia; species Crinia signifera. The sequence continues at coordinate 73,547 of NW_028142301.1, read as the reverse complement.
AGGGCGCCAGGCCCCGCCCACTTCCGCTTTGGGGGCCGGCAACCTTGGGCATGGCAGGGGGCTTGAGGGCGCCATGCCCCACCCACTTCCGCTTTGGGGGCCAGCAACAGCTGCCAGGGCAACCCTGGGCATGGCAGGGGGCTTAAGGGCGCCTGGCCCCGCCCACTTCCGCTTTGGGGCCCAGCAACAGTTGCCAGGGCAACCCTGGGCATGGCAGGGGGCTTGAGGGCGCCTGGCTCCGCCCACTTCCGCTTTGGGGCCCAGCAACAGTTGCCAGGGCAAACCAGTGCATGGCAGGGGGCTGGAGGGCGCCTGGCCCCGCCCACTTCCGCTTTGGGGCCCAGCAACAGTTGCCAGGGCAAGCCTGGGCATGGCAGGGGGCTTAAGGATGCCAGGTCCCGCCCACTTCCGCTTTGGGGCCCAGCAACAGTTGCGAGGGCAACCCTGGGTATGGCAGGGGGCTTGAGGGCGCCAGGCCCCGCCCACTTCCGTTATGGGGGCCAGCAACAGTTGCCAGGGCAACCCTGGGCATGGCAGGGGGATTGAGGGCGCCTGGATCCGCCCACTTCCGCTTTGGGGCCCAGCAACAGTTGCCAGGGCAAGCCTGGGCATGGCAGGGGGCTAGAGGGCGCCAGGCCCCGCCCACTTCCGCTTTGAGGGCCAGCAACAGTTGCCAGGGAAACCCTGGGCATGGCAGTGGGCTGGAGGGCGCCAGACCCCGCCCACTTCCGCTTTGGAGCCCAGCAACAGCTGCCATGGCAACCCTGGGCATGGCAGTGGGCTGGAGGGCGCCATACCCCGCCCACTTTCACTTTGAGGGTCAGCAACAGTTGCCAGGGCAACCTTGGGCATGGCAGGGGGCTGGAGGGCGCCTGGCCCCGCCCACTTCCGCTTTGGGGCCCAGCAACAGTTGCCAGGGCAAGCCTGGGCATGGCAGGGGGCTTGAGGGCGCCAGGTTCCGCCCACTTCCGCTTTGGGGCCCAGCAACAGTTGCCAGGGCAACCCAGGGCATGGCAGGGGGCTGGAGGGCACCTGGCCCCGCTTACTTCTGCTTTGGGGCCCAGCAACAGTTGCCAGGGCAAGCCTGGGCATGGCAGGGGGCTTGAGGGCGCCAGGCCCCGCCCACTTCCGCTTTGGGGGCCAGCAACAGTTGCCAGGGCAACCTTGGGCATGGCAGGGGGCTGGAGGGCGCCAGACACTGCCCACTTCCACTTTGAGGGTCAGCAACAGTTGCCAGGGCAACCCAGGGCATTGCAGGCGGCTGGAGGGCGCCTGGCCCCGCCCACTTCCGCTTTGGGGCCCAGCAACAGTTGCCAGGGCAAGCCTGGGCATGGCAGGGGGCTTTAGGGCGCCAGGCCCCGCCCACTTCTGCTTTGGGGGCCGGCAACCTTGGGCATGGCAGGGGGCTGGAGGGCGCCAGGCTCCGCCAACTTCCGCTTTGGGGGCCAGCAACAGCTGCCAGGGCAACCCTGGGCATGGAAGGGGGCTGGAGGGCGCCATGCCCCACCCACTTCCGCTTTGGGGGCCAGCAACAGCTGCCAGGGCAACCCTGGGCATGGCAGTGGGCTGGAGGGCGCCAGACCCCGCCCACTTCCGCTTTGGGGCCCAGCAACAGCTGCCAGGGCAACCCTGGGCATGGCAGTGGGCTGGAGGGCGCCAGACCCCGCCCACTTCCACTTTGAGGGTCAGCAACAGTTGCCAGGTCAACCCTGGGCATGGCAGGGGGCTGGAGGGTGCCAGGCCCCGATTACTTCCACTTTGGGGCCCAGCAACAGTTGCCAGGGCAACCCAGGGCATGGCAGGGGGCTGGAGGGCGCCTGGCCCCGCCCACTTCCGCTTTGGGGCCCAGCAACAGTTGCCAGGGCAAGCCTGGGCATGGCAGTGGGCTTGAGGGCGCCATGCCCCACCCACTTCCGCTTTGGGGGCCAGCAACAGCTGCCAGGGCAACCCTGGGCATGGAAGGGGGCTGGAGGGCGCCAGGCCCCGCCCACTTCCGCTTTGGGGCCCAGCAACATTTGCTAGGGCAACCCAGGGCATGGCAGGGGGCTGGAGGGCGCCTGGCCCTGCCCACTTCCGCTTTGGGGCCCAGCAACAGTTGCCAGGGCAAGCCTGGGCATGGCAGGGGGCTTGAGGGCGCCAGGCCCCGCCCACTTCCGCTTTGGGGGCCAGCAACAGTTGCCAGGGCAACCCTGGGCATGGCAGTGTGCTGGAAGGCGCCAGACCCTGCCCACTTCCGCTTTGGGGCCCAGCAACAGTTGCCAGGGCAACCCTGGGCATGGCAGGGGGCTTAAGGATGCCAGGCCCCGCCCACTTTCGCTTTGGGCCCAGCAACAGTTGCCAGGGCAACCCTGGGCATGGCAGGGGGCTGGAGGGCGCCAGGCCCCGCCCACTTCCGTTTTGGGGGCCAGCAACAGTTGCCAGGGCGAGCCTAGGCATGGCAGGGGGCTTGAGGGTGCCAGGTCATTGCAGGGGGCTTGAGGGCGCCAGGCCCCGCCCACTTCCGTTTTGGGGGCCAGCAACAGTTGCCAGGGCAACCCTGGGCATGGCAGGGGGCTTGAGGGCGCCATGCCCCACCCACTTCCGCTTGGGGGGCCAGCAACAGTTGCCAGGGCGAGCCTGGACATGGCAGGGGGCTTGAGGGTGCCAGGTCCTGCCCACTTCCGCTTTGGGGCCCAGCAACAGTTGCCAGGGCAACCGTGGGCATGGCAGGGGCTGGAGGGCGCCAGGCCCCGCCCACTTCCGCTTTGGGGGCCAGCAACAGTTAACAGGGCAACCTTGGGCATGGCAGTGGGCTGGAGGGCGCCAGACACCGCCCACTTCCGCTTTGGGGCCCAGCAACAGTTGCCAGGGCAAGCCTGGGCATGGCAGGGGGCTTGTGGGCGCCAGGTCACGCCCACTTCCGCTTTGGGGCCCAGCAACAGTTGCCAGGGCAAGCCTGGGCATGGCAGGGGGCTTGAGGGCGCCTGGCTCCGCCCACTTCCGCTTTGAGGGTCAGCAGCAGTTGCCAGGGCAAGCATGGGCATGGCAGGGGGCTTGAGGGCGCCAGGCCCCGCCCACTTTCGTTTTGGGGGCCAGCAACAGTTGTCAGGACAACCCTGGGCATGGCAGGGGGCTGGAGGGCGCCAGGCCCCGCCCACTTCCGTTTTGGGGCCAGCAACAGTTGCCAGGGCGAGCCTGGGCATGACAGGGGGCTTGAGGGCGTCAGGCCCCGCCCACTTCCGCTTTGAGGGTCAGCAGCAGTTGCCAGGGCAAGCCTGGGCATGGCAGGGGGCTTTAGGGCGCCAGGCCCCGCCCACTTCCGCTTTGGGGGCCGGCAACCTTGGGCATGGCAGGGGGCTTGAGGGCGCCATGCCCCACCCACTTCCGCTTTGGGGGCAAGCAACAGCTGCCAGGGCAACCCTGGGCATGGCTGGAGGATGCCAGGCCCTTCCCACTTCCGTTTTGGGGCCCAGCAACAGTTGCCAGGGCAACCCAGGGCATGGCAGGGGGCTGGAGGCCGCCAGGCCACGCCCACTTCCGCTTTGGGGGCCAGCAACAGTTGCCAGGGCAACCCTGGGCATGGCAGTGGGCTGGAGGGCGCCAGACCCCGCCCACTTCCACTTTGAGGGTCAGCAACAGTTGCCAGGGCAACCCTGGGCATGGCAGGGGGCTGGACGGCGCCAGGCTTCGCTTACTTCTGCTTTGGGGCCCAGCAACAGTTGCCAGGGCAACCCTGGGCATGGCAGGGGGCTTGAGGGCGCCTGGCCCCGCCCACTTCCGCTTTGGGGCCCAGCAACAGTTGCCAGGGCAAGCCTGGGCATGGCAGGGGGCTTGAGGGCGCCAGGTTCCGCCCACTTCCGCTTTGGGGCCCAGCAACAGTTGCCAGGGCAACCCAGGGCATGGCAGGGGGCTGGAGGGCACCTGGCCCCGCTTACTTCTGCTTTGGGGCCCAGCAACAGTTGCCAGGGCAAGCCTGGGCATGGCAGGGGGCTTGAGGGCGCCAGGCCCCGCCCACTTCCGCTTTGGGGGCCAGCAACAGTTGCCAGGGCAACCTTGGGCATGGCAGGGGGCTGGAGGGCGCCAGACACTGCCCACTTCCACTTTGAGGGTCAGCAACAGTTGCCATGGCAACCCAGGGCATTGCAGGCGGCTGGAGGGCGCCTGGCCCCGCCCACTTCCGCTTTGGGGCCCAGCAACAGTTGCCAGGGCAAGCCTGGGCATGGCAGGGGGCTTTAGGGCGCCAGGCCCCGCCCACTTCTGCTTTGGGGGCCGGCAACCTTGGGCATGGCAGGGGGCTGGAGGGCGCCAGGCTCCGCCAACTTCCGCTTTGGGGGCCAGCAACAGCTGCCAGGGCAACCCTGGGCATGGAAGGGGGCTGGAGGGCGCCATGCCCCACCCACTTCCGCTTTGGGGGCCAGCAACAGCTGCCAGGGCAACCCTGGGCATGGCAGTGGGCTGGAGGGCGCCAGACCCCGCCCACTTCCGCTTTGGGGCCCAGCAACAGCTGCCAGGGCAACCCTGGGCATGGCAGTGGGCTGGAGGGCGCCAGACCCCGCCCACTTCCACTTTGAGGGTCAGCAACAGTTGCCAGGTCAACCCTGGGCATGGCAGGGGGCTGGAGGGTGCCAGGCCCCGCTTACTTCCACTTTGGGGCCCAGCAACAGTTGCCAGGGCAACCCAGGGCATGGCAGGGGGCTGGAGGGCGCCTGGCCCCGCCCACTTCCGCTTTGGGGCCCAGCAACAGTTGCCAGGGCAAGCCTGGGCATGGCAGTGGGCTTGAGGGCGCCATGCCCCACCCACTTCCGCTTTGGGGGCCAGCAACAGCTGCCAGGGCAACCCTGGGCATGGAAGGGGGCTGGAGGGCGCCAGGCCCCGCCCACTTCCGCTTTGGGGCCCAGCAACATTTGCTAGGGCAACCCAGGGCATGGCAGGGGGCTGGAGGGCGCCTGGCCCTGCCCACTTCCGCTTTGGGGCCCAGCAACAGTTGCCAGGGCAAGCCTGGGCATGGCAGGGGGCTTGAGGGCGCCAGGCCCCGCCCACTTCCGCTTTGGGGGCCAGCAACAGTTGCCAGGGCAACCCTGGGCATGGCAGTGTGCTGGAAGGCGCCAGACCCTGCCCACTTCCGCTTTGGGGCCCAGCAACAGTTGCCAGGGCAACCCTGGGCATGGCAGGGGGCTTAAGGATGCCAGGCCCCGCCCACTTTCGCTTTGGGGCCCAGCAACAGTTGCCAGGGCAACCCTGGGCATGGCAGGGGGCTGGAGGGCGCCAGGCCCCGCCCACTTCCGTTTTGGGGGCCAGCAACAGTTGCCAGGGCGAGCCTAGGCATGGCAGGGGGCTTGAGGGTGCCAGGTCATTGCAGGGGGCTTGAGGGCGCCAGGCCCCGCCCACTTCCGTTTTGGGGGCCAGCAACAGTTGCCAGGGCAACCCTGGGCATGGCAGGGGGCTTGAGGGCGCCATGCCCCACCCACTTCCGCTTGGGGGGCCAGCAACAGTTGCCAGGGCGAGCCTGGACATGGCAGGGGGCTTGAGGGTGCCAGGTCCTGCCCACTTCCGCTTTGGGGCCCAGCAACAGTTGCCAGGGCAACCGTGGGCATGGCAGGGGCTGGAGGGCGCCAGGCCCCGCCCACTTCCGCTTTGGGGGCCAGCAACAGTTAACAGGGCAACCTTGGGCATGGCAGTGGGCTGGAGGGCGCCAGACACCGCCCACTTCCGCTTTGGGGCCCAGCAACAGTTGCCAGGGCAAGCCTGGGCATGGCAGGGGGCTTGTGGGCGCCAGGTCACGCCCACTTCCGCTTTGGGGCCCAGCAACAGTTGCCAGGGCAAGCCTGGGCATGGCAGGGGGCTTGAGGGCGCCTGGCTCCGCCCACTTCCGCTTTGAGGGTCAGCAGCAGTTGCCAGGGCAAGCATGGGCATGGCAGGAGGCTTGAGGGCGCCAGGCCCCGCCCACTTTCGTTTTGGGGGCCAGCAACAGTTGTCAGGACAACCCTGGGCATGGCAGGGGGCTGGAGGGCGCCAGGCCCCGCCCACTTCCGTTTTGGGGCCAGCAACAGTTGCCAGGGCGAGCCTGGGCATGACAGGGGGCTTGAGGGCGTCAGGCCCCGCCCACTTCCGCTTTGAGGGTCAGCAGCAGTTGCCAGGGCAAGCCTGGGCATGGCAGGGGGCTTTAGGGCGCCAGGCCCCGCCCACTTCCGCTTTGGGGGCCGGCAACCTTGGGCATGGCAGGGGGCTTGAGGGCGCCATGCCCCACCCACTTCCGCTTTGGGGGCAAGCAACAGCTGCCAGGGCAACCCTGGGCATGGCTGGAGGATGCCAGGCCCTTCCCACTTCCGTTTTGGGGCCCAGCAACAGTTGCCAGGGCAACCCAGGGCATGGCAGGGGGCTGGAGGCCGCCAGGCCACGCCCACTTCCGCTTTGGGGGCCAGCAACAGTTGCCAGGGCAACCCTGGGCATGGCAGTGGGCTGGAGGGCGCCAGACCCCGCCCACTTCCACTTTGAGGGTCAGCAACAGTTGCCAGGGCAACCCTGGGCATGGCAGGGGGTTGGACGGCGCCAGGCTTCGCTTACTTCCGCTTTGGGGCCCAGCAACAGTTGCCAGGGCAACCCTGGGCATGGCAGGGGGCTTGAGGGCGCCTGGCCCCGCCCACTTCCGCTTTGGGGCCCAGCAACAGTTGCCAGGGCAAGCCTGGGCATGGCAGGGGGCTTGAGGGCGCCAGGTTCCGCCCACTTCCGCTTTGGGGCCCAGCAACAGTTGCCAGGGCAACCCAGGGCATGGCAGGGGGCTGGAGGGCACCTGGCCCCGCTTACTTCTGCTTTGGGGCCCAGCAACAGTTGCCAGGGCAAGCCTGGGCATGGCAGGGGGCTTGAGGGCGCCAGGCCCCGCCCACTTCCGCTTTGGGGGCCAGCAACAGTTGCCAGGGCAACCTTGGGCATGGCAGGGGGCTGGAGGGCGCCAGACACTGCCCACTTCCACTTTGAGGGTCAGCAACAGTTGCCAGGGCAACCCAGGGCATTGCAGGCGGCTGGAGGGCGCCTGGCCCCGCCCACTTCCGCTTTGGGGCCCAGCAACAGTTGCCAGGGCAAGCCTGGGCATGGCAGGGGGCTTTAGGGCGCCAGGCCCCGCCCACTTCTGCTTTGGGGGCCGGCAACCTTGGGCATGGCAGGGGGCTGGAGGGCGCCAGGCTCCGCCAACTTCCGCTTTGGGGGCCAGCAACAGCTGCCAGGGCAACCCTGGGCATGGAAGGGGGCTGGAGGGCGCCATGCCCCACCCACTTCCGCTTTGGGGGCCAGCAACAGCTGCCAGGGCAACCCTGGGCATGGCAGTGGGCTGGAGGGCGCCAGACCCCGCCCACTTCCGCTTTGGGGCCCAGCAACAGCTGCCAGGGCAACCCTGGGCATGGCAGTGGGCTGGAGGGCGCCAGACCCCGCCCACTTCCACTTTGAGGGTCAGCAACAGTTGCCAGGTCAACCCTGGGCATGGCAGGGGGCTGGAGGGTGCCAGGCCCCGCTTACTTCCACTTTGGGGCCCAGCAACAATTGCCAGGGCAACCCAGGGCATGGCAGGGGGCTGGAGGGCGCCTGGCCCCGCCCACTTCCGCTTTGGGGCCCAGCAACAGTTGCCAGGGCAAGCCTGGGCATGGCAGTGGGCTTGAGGGCGCCATGCCCCACCCACTTCCGCTTTGGGGGCCAGCAACAGCTGCCAGGGCAACCCTGGGCATGGAAGGGGGCTGGAGGGCGCCAGGCCCCGCCCACTTCCGCTTTGGGGCCCAGCAACATTTGCTAGGGCAACCCAGGGCATGGCAGGGGGCTGGAGGGCGCCTGGCCCTGCCCACTTCCGCTTTGGGGCCCAGCAACAGTTGCCAGGGCAAGCCTGGGCATGGCAGGGGGCTTGAGGGCGCCAGGCCCCGCCCACTTCCGCTTTGGGGGCCAGCAACAGTTGCCAGGGCAACCCTGGGCATGGCAGTGTGCTGGAAGGCGCCAGACCCTGCCCACTTCCGCTTTGGGGCCCAGCAACAGTTGCCAGGGCAACCCTGGGCATGGCAGGGGGCTTAAGGATGCCAGGCCCCGCCCACTTTCGCTTTGGGGCCCAGCAACAGTTGCCAGGGCAACCCTGGGCATGGCAGGGGGCTGGAGGGCGCCAGGCCCCGCCCACTTCCGTTTTGGGGGCCAGCAACAGTTGCCAGGGCGAGCCTAGGCATGGCAGGGGGCTTGAGGGTGCCAGGTCATTGCAGGGGGCTTGAGGGCGCCAGGCCCCGCCCACTTCCGTTTTGGGGGCCAGCAACAGTTGCCAGGGCAACCCTGGGCATGGCAGGGGGCTTGAGGGCGCCATGCCCCACCCACTTCCGCTTGGGGGGCCAGCAACAGTTGCCAGGGCGAGCCTGGACATGGCAGGGGGCTTGAGGGTGCCAGGTCCTGCCCACTTCCGCTTTGGGGCCCAGCAACAGTTGCCAGGGCAACCGTGGGCATGGCAGGGGCTGGAGGGCGCCAGGCCCCGCCCACTTCCGCTTTGGGGGCCAGCAACAGTTAACAGGGCAACCTTGGGCATGGCAGTGGGCTGGAGGGCGCCAGACACCGCCCACTTCCGCTTTGGGGCCCAGCAACAGTTGCCAGGGCAAGCCTGGGCATGGCAGGGGGCTTGTGGGCGCCAGGTCACGCCCACTTCCGCTTTGGGGCCCAGCAACAGTTGCCAGGGCAAGCCTGGGCATGGCAGGGGGCTTGAGGGCGCCTGGCTCCGCCCACTTCCGCTTTGAGGGTCAGCAGCAGTTGCCAGGGCAAGCATGGGCATGGCAGGGGGCTTGAGGGCGCCAGGCCCCGCCCACTTTCGTTTTGGGGGCCAGCAACAGTTGTCAGGACAACCCTGGGCATGGCAGGGGGCTGGAGGGCGCCAGGCCCCGCCCACTTCCGTTTTGGGGCCAGCAACAGTTGCCAGGGCGAGCCTGGGCATGACAGGGGGCTTGAGGGCGTCAGGCCCCGCCCACTTCCGCTTTGAGGGTCAGCAGCAGTTGCCAGGGCAAGCCTGGGCATGGCAGGGGGCTTTAGGGCGCCAGGCCCCGCCCACTTCCGCTTTGGGGGCCGGCAACCTTGGGCATGGCAGGGGGCTTGAGGGCGCCATGCCCCACCCACTTCCGCTTTGGGGGCAAGCAACAGCTGCCAGGGCAACCCTGGGCATGGCTGGAGGATGCCAGGCCCTTCCCACTTCCGTTTTGGGGCCCAGCAACAGTTGCCAGGGCAACCCAGGGCATGGCAGGGGGCTGGAGGCCGCCAGGCCACGCCCACTTCCGCTTTGGGGGCCAGCAACAGTTGCCAGGGCAACCCTGGGCATGGCAGTGGGCTGGAGGGCGCCAGACCCCGCCCACTTCCACTTTGAGGGTCAGCAACAGTTGCCAGGGCAACCCTGGGCATGGCAGGGGGCTGGACGGCGCCAGGCTTCGCTTACTTCCGCTTTGGGGCCCAGCAACAGTTGCCAGGGCAACCCTGGGCATGGCAGGGGGCTTGAGGGCGCCATGCCCCACCCACTTCCACTTTGGGGGCCAGCAACAGTTGCCAGGGCGAGCCTGGACATGGCAGGGGGCTTGAGGGTGCCAGGTCCTGCCCACTTCTGCTTTGGGGCCCAGCAACAGTTGCCAGGGCAACCGTGGGCATGGCAGGGGGCTGGAGGGCGCCAGGCCCCGCCCACTTCCGCTTTGGGGGCCAGCAACAGTTGCCAGGGCAACCCTGGGCATGGCAGTGGGCTGGAGGGCGCCAGACACCGCCCACTTCCGCTTTGGGGCCTAGCAACAGTTGCCAGGGCAAGCCTGGGCATGGCAGGGGGCTTGTGGGCGCCAGGTCCCACCCACTTCCGCTTTGGGGCCCAGCAACAGTTGCCAGGGCAAGCCTGGGCATGGCAGGGGGCTTGAGGGCGCCTGGCTCCGCCCACTTCCGCTTTGAGGGTCAGCAGCAGTTGCCAGGGCAAGCCTGGGCATGGCAGGGGGCTTGAGGGCGCCAGGCCCCGCCCACTTTCGTTTTTGGGCCAGCAACAGTTGCCAGGGCGAGCCTGGGCATGACAGGGGGCTTGAGGGCGCCAGGTCCCGCCCACTTCCGCTTTGGGGCCCAGCAACAGTTGCCAGGGCAAGCCTGGGCATGGCAGAAGGCTTGAGGGCGTCAGGCCCCGCCCACTTCCGCTTTGAGGGTCAGCAGCAGTTGCCAGGGCAAGCCTGGGCATGGCAGGGGGCTTTAGGGCGCCAGGCCCCGCCCACTTCCGCTTTGGGGGCCGGCAACCTTGGGCATGGCAGGGGGCTTGAGGGCGCCATGCCCCACCCACTTCCGCTTTGGGGGCCAGCAACAGCTGCCAGGGCAACCCTGGGCATGGCAGGGGGCTTGAGGGCGCCATGCCCCACCCACTTCCACTTTGGGGGCCAGCAACAGTTGCCAGGGCGAGCCTGGACATGGCAGGGGGCTTGAGGGTGCCAGGTCCTGCCCACTTCTGCTTTGGGGCCCAGCAACAGTTGCCAGGGCAACCGTGGGCATGGCAGGGGGCTGGAGGGCGCCAGGCCCCGCCCACTTCCGCTTTGGGGGCCAGCAACAGTTGCCAGGGCAACCCTGGGCATGGCAGTGGGCTGGAGGGCGCCAGACACCGCCCACTTCCGCTTTGGGGCCTAGCAACAGTTGCCAGGGCAAGCCTGGGCATGGCAGGGGGCTTGTGGGCGCCAGGTCCCACCCACTTCCGCTTTGGGGCCCAGCAACAGTTGCCAGGGCAAGCCTGGGCATGGCAGGGGGCTTGAGGGCGCCTGGCTCCGCCCACTTCCGCTTTGAGGGTCAGCAGCAGTTGCCAGGGCAAGCCTGGGCATGGCAGGGGGCTTGAGGGCGCCAGGCCCCGCCCACTTTCGTTTTGGGGGCCAGCAACAGTTGCCAGGGCAACCCTGGGCATGGCAGGGGGCTGGAGGGCGACAGGCCCCGCCTACTTCCGTTTTTGGGCCAGCAACAGTTGCCAGGGCGAGCCTGGGCATGACAGGGGGCTTGAGGGCGCCAGGTCCCGCCCACTTCCGCTTTGGGGCCCAGCAACAGTTGCCAGGGCAAGCCTGGGCATGGCAGAAGGCTTGAGGGCGTCAGGCCCCGCCCACTTCCGCTTTGAGGGTCAGCAGCAGTTGCCAGGGCAAGCCTGGGCATGGCAGGGGGCTTTAGGGCGCCAGGCCCCGCCCACTTCCGCTTTGGGGGCCGGCAACCTTGGGCATGGCAGGGGGCTTGAGGGCGCCATGCCCCACCCACTTCCGCTTTGGGGGCCAGCAACAGCTGCCAGGGCAACCCTGGGCATGGCAGGGGGCTGGAAGGCGCCAGGCCCTGCCCACTTCCGCTTTGGGGCCCAGCAACAGTTGCCAGGGCAACCCAGGGCATGGCAGGGGGCTGGAGGGCGCCAGGCCCCGCTTACTTCCGCTTTGGGGGACAGCAACAGTTGCCAGGGCAACCCTGGGCATGGCAGTGGGCTGGAGGGCGCCAGAACCCGCCCACTTCCGCTTTGGGGCATGGCAGGGGGCTGGAGGGCGCCAGGCCCCGCCCACTTTCGTTTTTGGGCCAGCAACAGTTGCCAGGGCGAGCCTGGGCATGACAGGGGGCTTGAGGGCGCCAGGTCCCGCCCACTTCCGCTTTGGGGCCCAGCAACAGTTGCCAGGGCAAACCAGTGCATGGCAGGGGGCTGGAGGGCGCCTGGCCCCGCCCACTTCCGCTTTGGGGCCCAGCAACAGTTGCCAGGGCAAGCCTGGGCATGGCAGGGGGCTTAAGGATGCCAGGTCCCGCCCACTTCCGCTTTGGGGCCCAGCAACAGTTGCGAGGGCAACCCTGGGTATGGCAGGGGGCTTGAGGGCGCCAGGCCCCGCCCACTTCCGTTATGGGGGCCAGCAACAGTTGCCAGGGCAACCCTGGGCATGGCAGGGGGATTGAGGGCGCCTGGATCCGCCCACTTCCGCTTTGGGGCCCAGCAACAGTTGCCAGGGCAAGCCTGGGCATGGCAGGGGGCTAGAGGGCGCCAGGCCCCGCCCACTTCCGCTTTGAGGGCCAGCAACAGTTGCCAGGGAAACCCTGGGCATGGCAGTGGGCTGGAGGGCGCCAGACCCCGCCCACTTCCGCTTTGGAGCCCAGCAACAGCTGCCATGGCAACCCTGGGCATGGCAGTGGGCTGGAGGGCGCCATACCCCGCCCACTTTCACTTTGAGGGTCAGCAACAGTTGCCAGGGCAACCTTGGGCATGGCAGGGGGCTGGAGGGCGCCTGGCCCCGCCCACTTCCGCTTTGGGGCCCAGCAACAGTTGCCAGGGCAAGCCTGGGCATGGCAGGGGGCTTGAGGGCGCCAGGTTCCGCCCACTTCCGCTTTGGGGCCCAGCAACAGTTGCCAGGGCAACCCAGGGCATGGCAGGGGGCTGGAGGGCACCTGGCCCCGCTTACTTCTGCTTTGGGGCCCAGCAACAGTTGCCAGGGCAAGCCTGGGCATGGCAGGGGGCTTGAGGGCGCCAGGCCCCGCCCACTTCCGCTTTGGGGGCCAGCAACAGTTGCCAGGGCAACCTTGGGCATGGCAGGGGGCTGGAGGGCGCCAGACACTGCCCACTTCCACTTTGAGGGTCAGCAACAGTTGCCAGGGCAACCCAGGGCATTGCAGGCGGCTGGAGGGCGCCTGGCCCCGCCCACTTCCGCTTTGGGGCCCAGCAACAGTTGCCAGGGCAAGCCTGGGCATGGCAGGGGGCTTTAGGGCGCCAGGCCCCGCCCACTTCTGCTTTGGGGGCCGGCAACCTTGGGCATGGCAGGGGGCTGGAGGGCGCCAGGCTCCGCCAACTTCCGCTTTGGGGGCCAGCAACAGCTGCCAGGGCAACCCTGGGCATGGAAGGGGGCTGGAGGGCGCCATGCCCCACCCACTTCCGCTTTGGGGGCCAGCAACAGCTGCCAGGGCAACCCTGGGCATGGCAGTGGGCTGGAGGGCGCCAGACCCCGCCCACTTCCGCTTTGGGGCCCAGCAACAGCTGCCAGGGCAACCCTGGGCATGGCAGTGGGCTGGAGGGCGCCAGACCCCGCCCACTTCCACTTTGAGGGTCAGCAACAGTTGCCAGGTCAACCCTGGGCATGGCAGGGGGCTGGAGGGTGCCAGGCCCCGCTTACTTCCACTTTGGGGCCCAGCAACAGTTGCCAGGGCAACCCAGGGCATGGCAGGGGGCTGGAGGGCGCCTGGCCCCGCCCACTTCCGCTTTGGGGCCCAGCAACAGTTGCCAGGGCAAGCCTGGGCATGGCAGTGGGCTTGAGGGCGCCAGGCCCCGCCCACTTCCGCTTTGGGGCCCAGCAACATTTGCTAGGGCAACCCAGGGCATGGCAGGGGGCTGGAGGGCGCCTGGCCCTGCCCACTTCCGCTTTGGGGCCCAGCAACAGTTGCCAGGGCAAGCCTGGGCATGGCAGGGGGCTTGAGGGCGCCAGGCCCCGCCCACTTCCGCTTTGGGGGCCAGCAACAGTTGCCAGGGCAACCCTGGGCATGGCAGTGTGCTGGAAGGCGCCAGACCCTGCCCACTTCCGCTTTGGGGCCCAGCAACAGTTGCCAGGGCAACCCTGGGCATGGCAGGGGGCTTAAGGATGCCAGGCCCCGCCCACTTTCGCTTTGGGGCCCAGCAACAGTTGCCAGGGCAACCCTGGGCATGGCAGGGGGCTGGAGGGCGCCAGGCCCCGCCCACTTCCGTTTTGGGGGCCAGCAACAGTTGCCAGGGCGAGCCTAGGCATGGCAGGGGGCTTGAGGGTGCCAGGTCATTGCAGGGGGCTTGAGGGCGCCAGGCCCCGCCCACTTCCGTTTTGGGGGCCAGCAACAGTTGCCAGGGCAACCCTGGGCATGGCAGGGGGCTTGAGGGCGCCATGCCCCACCCACTTCCGCTTGGGGGGCCAGCAACAGTTGCCAGGGCGAGCCTGGACATGGCAGGGGGCTTGAGGGTGCCAGGTCCTGCCCACTTCCGCTTTGGGGTCCAGCAACAGTTGCCAGGGCAACCGTGGGCATGGCAGGGGCTGGAGGGCGCCAGGCCCCGCCCACTTCCGCTTTGGGGGCCAGCAACAGTTAACAGGGCAACCTTGGGCATGGCAGTGGGCTGGAGGGCGCCAGACACCGCCCACTTCCGCTTTGGGGCCCAGCAACAGTTGCCAGGGCAAGCCTGGGCATGGCAGGGGGCTTGTGGGCGCCAGGTCACGCCCACTTCCGCTTTGGGGCCCAGCAACAGTTGCCAGGGCAAGCCTGGGCATGGCAGGGGGCTTGAGGGCGCCTGGCTCCGCCCACTTCCGCTTTGAGGGTCAGCAGCAGTTGCCAGGGCAAGCATGGGCATGGCAGGGGGCTTGAGGGCGCCAGGCCCCGCCCACTTTCGTTTTGGGGGCCAGCAACAGTTGTCAGGACAACCCTGGGCATGGCAGGGGGCTGGAGGGCGCCAGGCCCCGCCCACTTCCGTTTTGGGGCCAGCAACAGTTGCCAGGGCGAGCCTGGGCATGACAGGGGGCTTGAGGGCGTCAGGCCCCGCCCACTTCCGCTTTGAGGGTCAGCAGCAGTTGCCAGGGCAAGCCTGGGCATGGCAGGGGGCTTTAGGGCGCCAGGCCCCGCCCACTTCCGCTTTGGGGGCCGGCAACCTTGGGCATGGCAGGGGGCTTGAGGGCGCCATGCCCCACCCACTTCCGCTTTGGGGGCAAGCAACAGCTGCCAGGGCAACCCTGGGCATGGCTGGAGGATGCCAGGCCCTTCCCACTTCCGTTTTGGGGCCCAGCAACAGTTGCCAGGGCAACCCAGGGCATGGCAGGGGGCTGGAGGCCGCCAGGCCACGCCCACTTCCGCTTTGGGGGCCAGCAACAGTTGCCAGGGCAACCCTGGGCATGGCAGTGGGCTGGAGGGCGCCAGACCCCGCCCACTTCCACTTTGAGGGTCAGCAACAGTTGCCAGGGCAACCCTGGGCATGGCAGGGGGCTGGACGGCGCCAGGCTTCGCTTACTTCCGCTTTGGGGCCCAGCAACAGTTGCCAGGGCAACCCTGGGCATGGCAGGGGGCTTGAGGGCGCCATGCCCCACCCACTTCCACTTTGGGGGCCAGCAACAGTTGCCAGGGCGAGCCTGGACATGGCAGGGGGCTTGAGGGTGCCAGGTCCTGCCCACTTCTGCTTTGGGGCCCAGCAACAGTTGCCAGGGCAACCGTGGGCATGGCAGGGGGCTGGAGGGCGCCAGGCCCCGCCCACTTCCGCTTTGGGGGCCAGCAACAGTTGCCAGGGCAACCCTGGGCATGGCAGTGGGCTGGAGGGCGCCAGACACCGCCCACTTCCGCTTTGGGGCCTAGCAACAGTTGCCAGGGCAAGCCTGGGCATGGCAGGGGGCTTGTGGGCGCCAGGTCCCACCCAGTTCCGCTTTGGGGCCCAGCAACAGTTGCCAGGGCAAGCCTGGGCATGGCAGGGGGCTTGAGGGCGCCTGGCTCCGCCCACTTCCGCTTTGAGGGTCAGCAGCAGTTGCCAGGGCAAGCCTGGGCATGGCAGGGGGCTTGAGGGCGCCAGGCCCCGCCCACTTTCGTTTTGGGGGCCAGCAACAGTTGCCAGGGCAACCCTGGGCATGGCAGGGGGCTGGAGGGCGACAGGCCCCGCCTACTTCCGTTTTTGGGCCAGCAACAGTTGCCAGGGCGAGCCTGGGCATGACAGGGGGCTTGAGGGCGCCAGGTCCCGCCCACTTCCGCTTTGGGGCCCAGCAACAGTTGCCAGGGCAAGCCTGGGCATGGCAGAAGGCTTGAGGGCGTCAGGCCCCGCCCACTTCCGCTTTGAGGGTCAGCAGCAGTTGCCAGGGCAAGCCTGGGCATGGCAGGGGGCTTTAGGGCGCCAGGCCCCGCCCACTTCCGCTTTGGGGGCCGGCAACCTTGGGCATGGCAGGGGGCTTGAGGGCGCCATGCCCCACCCACTTCCGCTTTGGGGGCCAGCAACAGCTGCCAGGGCAACCCTGGGCATGGCAGGGGGCTTGAGGGCGCCATGCCCCACCCACTTCCACTTTGGGGGCCAGCAACAGTTGCCAGGGCGAGCCTGGACATGGCAGGGGGCTTGAGGGTGCCAGGTCCTGCCCACTTCTGCTTTGGGGCCCAGCAACAGTTGCCAGGGCAACCGTGGGCATGGCAGGGGGCTGGAGGGCGCCAGGCCCCGCCCACTTCCGCTTTGGGGGCCAGCAACAGTTGCCAGGGCAACCCTGGGCATGGCAGTGGGCTGGAGGGCGCCAGACACCGCCCACTTCCGCTTTGGGGCCTAGCAACAGTTGCCAGGGCAAGCCTGGGCATGGCAGGGGGCTTGTGGGCGCCAGGTCCCACCCACTTCCGCTTTGGGGCCCAGCAACAGTTGCCAGGGCAAGCCTGGGCATGGCAGGGGGCTTGAGGGCGCCTGGCTCCGCCCACTTCCGCTTTGAGGGTCAGCAGCAGTTGCCAGGGCAAGCCTGGGCATGGCAGGGGGCTTGAGGGCGCCAGGCCCCGCCCACTTTCGTTTTGGGGGCCAGCAACAGTTGCCAGGGCAACCCTGGGCATGGCAGGGGGCTGGAGGGCGACAGGCCCCGCCTACTTCCGTTTTTGGGCCAGCAACAGTTGCCAGGGCGAGCCTGGGCATGACAGGGGGCTTGAGGGCGCCAGGTCCCGCCCACTTCCGCTTTGGGGCCCAGCAACAGTTGCCAGGGCAAGCCTGGGCATGGCAGAAGGCTTGAGGGCGTCAGGCCCCGCCCACTTCCGCTTTGAGGGTCAGCAGCAGTTGCCAGGGCAAGCCTGGGCATGGCAGGGGGCTTTAGGGCGCCAGGCCCCGCCCACTTCCGCTTTGGGGGCCGGCAACCTTGGGCATGGCAGGGGGCTTGAGGGCGCCATGCCCCACCCACTTCCGCTTTGGGGGCCAGCAACAGCTGCCAGGGCAACCCTGGGCATGGCAGGGGGCTGGAAGGCGCCAGGCCCTGCCCACTTCCGCTTTGGGGCCCAGCAACAGTTGCCAGGGCAACCCAGGGCATGGCAGGGGGCTGGAGGGCACCAGGCCCCGCTTACTTCCGCTTTGGGGGACAGCAACAGTTGCCAGGGCAACCCTGGGCATGGCAGTGGGCTGGAGGGCGCCAGAACCCGCCCACTTCCGCTTTGGGGCATGGCAGGGGGCTGGAGGGCGCCAGGCCCCGCCCACTTTCGTTTTTGGGCCAGCAACAGTTGCCAGGGCGAGCCTGGGCATGACAGGGGGCTTGAGGGCGCCAGGTCCCGCCCACTTCCGCTTTGGGGCCCAGCAACAGTTGCCAGGGCAAGCCTGGGCATGGCAGGGGGCTTTAGGGCGCCAGGCCCCGCCCACTTCCGCTTTGGGGGCCGGCAACCTTGGGCATGGCAGGGGGCTTGAGGGCGCCATGCCCCACCCACTTCCGCTTTGGGGGCCAGCAACAGCTGCCAGGGCAACCCTGGGCATGGCAGGGGGCTGGAGGGCGCCAGGCCCTGCCCACTTCCGCTTTGGGGCCCAGCAACAGTTGCCAGGGCAACCCAGGGCATGGCAGGGGGCTGGAGGGCGCCAGGCCCCGCTTACTTCCGCTTTGGGGGACAGCAACAGTTGCCAGGGCAACCCTGGGCATGGCAGTGGGCTGGAGGGCGCCAGACCCCGCCCACTTCCGCTTTGGGGCTCAGCAACAGCTGCCAGGGCAACCCTGGGCATGGCAGTGGGCTGGAGGGCGCCAGACCCCGCCCACTTCCACTTTGAGGGTCAGCAACAGTTGCCAGGTCAACCCTGGGCATGGCAGGGGGCTGGAGGGCGCCAGGCCCCGCTTACTTCCGCTTTGGGGCCCAGCAACAGTTGCCAGGGCAACCCAGGGCATGGCAGGGGGCTGGAGGGCGCCTGGCCCCGCCCACTTCCGCTTTGGGGCCCAGCAACAGTTGTCAGGGCAAGCCTGGGCATGGCAGGGGGCTTGTGGGCGCCAGGTCCCGCCCACTTCCGCTTTGGGGCCCAGCAACAGTTGCCAGGGCAAACCAGGGCATAACAGGGGGCTGGAGGGCGCCTGGCCCCGCCCACTTCCGCTTTGGGGCCCAGCAACAGTTGCCAGGGCAAGCCTGGGCATGGCAGGGGGCTTAAGGATGCCAGGTCCCGCCCACTTCCGCTTTGGGGCCCAGCAACAGTTGCGAGGGCAACCCTGGGTATGGCAGGGGGCTTGAGGGCGCCAGGCCCCGCCCACTTCCGTTATGGGGGCCAGCAACAGTTGCCAGGGCAACCCTGGGCATGGCAGGGGGATTGAGGGCGCCTGGATCCGCCCACTTCCGCTTTGGGGCCCAGCAACAGTTGCCAGGGCAAGCCTGGGCATGGCAGGGGGCTAGAGGGCGCCAGGCCCCGCCCACTTCCGCTTTGAGGGCCAGCAACAGTTGCCAGGGCAACCCTGGGCATGGCAGTGGGCTGGAGGGCGCCAGACCCCGCCCACTTCCGCTTTGGAGCCCAGCAACAGCTGCCATGGCAACCCTGGGCATGGCAGTGGGCTTGAGGGCGCCATACCCCGCCCACTTTCACTTTGAGGGTCAGCAACAGTTGCCAGGGCAACCTTGGGCATGGCAGGGGGCTGGAGGGCGCCTGGCCCCGCCCACTTCCGCTTTGGGGCCCAGCAACAGTTGCCAGGGCAACCCAGGGCATGGCAGGGGGCTGGAGGGCACCTGGCCCCGCTTACTTCTGCTTTGGGGCCCAGCAACAGTTGCCAGGGCAAGCTTGGGCATGGCAGGGGGCTTGAGGGCGCCAGGCCCCGCCCACTTCCGCTTTGGGGGCCAGCAACAGTTGCCAGGGCAACCTTGGGCATGGCAGGGGGCTGGAGGGCGCCAGACACTGCCCACTTCCACTTTGAGGGTCAGCAACAGTTGCCAGGGCAACCCAGGGCATTGCAGGCGGCTGGAGGGCACCTGGCCCCGCCCACTTCCGCTTTGGGGCCAAGCAACAGTTGCCAGGGCAAGCCTGGGCATGGCAGGGGGCTTTAGGGCGCCAGGCCCCGCCCACTTCTGCTTTGGGGGCAGGCACCCTTGGGCATGGCAGGGGGCTGGAGGGCGCCTGGCCCCGCCAACTTCCGCTTTGGGGGCCAGCAACAGCTGCCAGGGCAACCCTGGGCATGGAAGGGGGCTGGAGGGCGCCATGCCCCACCCACTTCCGCTTTGGGGGCCAGCAACAGCTGCCAGGGCAACCCTGGGCATGGAAGGGGGCTGGAGGGCGCCAGGCCCCGCCCACTTCCGCTTTGGGGCCCAGCAACAGTTGTCAGGGCAACCCAGGGCAATGCAGGGGGCTGGAGGGCGCCAGGCCACGCCCACTTCCGCTTTGGGGGCCAGACACAGTTGCCAGGGCAACTCTGGGCATGGCAGTGGGCTGGAGGGCGCCAGATCCCGCCCACTTCCGCTTTGGGGCCCAGCAACAGCTGCCAGGGCAACCCTGGGCATGGCAGTGGGCTGGAGGGCGCCAGACCCCGCCCACTTCCACTTTGAGGGTCAGCAACAGTTGCCAGGTCAACCCTGGGCATGGCAGGGGGCTGGAGGGTGCCAGGCCCCGCTTACTTCCACTTTGGGGCCCAGCAACAGTTGCCAGGGCAACCCAGGGCATGGCAGGGGGCTGGAGGGCGCCTGGCCCCGCCCACTTCCGCTTTGGGGCCCAGCAACAGTTGCCAGGGCAAGCCTGGGCATGGCAGTGGGCTTGAGGGCGCCATGCCCCACCCACTTCCGCTTTGGGGGCCAGCAACAGCTGCCAGGGCAACCCTGGGCATGGAAGGGGGCTGGAGGGCGCCAGGCCCCGCCCACTTCCGCTTTTGGGCCCAGCAACATTTGCTAGGGCAACCCAGGGCATGGCAGGGGGCTGGAGGGCGCCTGGCCCCGCCCACTTCCGCTTTGGGGCCCAGCAACAGTTGCCAGGGCAAGCCTGGGCATGGCAGGGGGCTTGAGGGCGCCAGGCCCCGCCCACTTCCACTTTGGGGGCCAGCAACAGTTGCCAGGGCAACCCTGGGCATGGCAGTGTGCTGGAAGGCGCCAGACCCCGCCCACTTCCGCTTTGGGGCCCAGCAACAGTTGCCAGGGCAACCCTGGGCATGGCAGGGGGCTTAAGGGTGCCAGGCCCCGCCCACTTCCGCTTTGGGGCCCAGCAACAGTTGCCAGGGCAACCCTGGGCATGGCAGGGGGCTGGAGGGCGCCAGGCCCCGCCCACTTTCGTTTTGGGGGCCAGCAACAGTTGCCAGGGCGAGCCTAGGCATGGCAGGGGGCTTGAGGGTGCCAGGTCATTGCAGGGGGCTTGAGGGCGCCAGGCCCCGCCCACTTCCGTTTTGGGGGCCAGCAACAGTTGCCAGGGCAACCCTGGGCATGGCAGGGGGCTTGAGGGCGCCATGCCCCACCCACTTCCGCTTTGGGGGCCAGCAACAGTTGCCAGGGCGAGCCTGGACATGGCAGGGGGCTTGAGGGTGCCAGGTCCTGCCCACTTCCGCTTTGGGGCCCAGCAACAGTTGCCAGGGCAACCGTGGGCATGGCAGGGGCTGGAGGGCGCCAGGCCCCGCCCACTTCCGCTTTGGGGGCCAGCAACAGTTAACAGGGCAACCTTGGGCATGGCAGTGGGCTGGAGGGCGCCAGACACCGCCCAATTCCGCTTTGGGGCCCAGCAACAGTTGCCAGGGCAAGCCTGGGCATGGCAGGGGGCTTGTGGGCGCCAGGTCCCGCCCACTTCCGCTTTGGGGCCCAGCAACAGTTGCCAGGGCAAGCCTGGGCATGGCAGGGAGCTTGAGGGCGCCTGGCTCCGCCCACTTCCGCTTTGAGGGTCAGCAGCAGTTGCCAGGGCAAGCCTGGGCATTACAGGGGGCTTGAGGGCGCCAGGCCCCGCCCACTTTCGTTTTGGGGGCCAGCAACAGTTGCCAGGGCAACCCTGGGCATGGCAGGGGGCTGGAGGGCGACAGGCCCCGCCCACTTCCGTTTTGGGGCCAGCAACAGTTGCCAGGGCGAGCCTGGGCATGACAGGGGGCTTGAGGGCGCCAGGTCCCGCCCACTTCCGCTTTGGGGCCCAGCAACAGTTGCCAGGGCAAGCCTGGGCATGGCAGAAGGCTTGAGGGCGTCAGGCCCCGCTCACTTCCGCTTTGAGGGTCAGCAGCAGTTGCCAGGGCAAGCCTGGGCATGGCAGGGTACTTTAGGGCGCCAGGCCCCGCCCACTTCCGCTTTGGGGGCTGGCAACCTTGGGCATGGCAGGGGGCTTGAGGGCGCCATGCCCCACCCACTTCTGCTTTGGGGGCCAGCAACAGCTGCCAGGGCAACCCTGGGCATGGCAGGGGGCTGGAGGGCGCCAGGCCCTGCCCATTTCCGCTTTGGGGCCCAGCAACAGTTGCCAGGGCAACCCAGGGCATGGCAGGGGGCTGGAGGGCGCCAGGCCCCGTTTACTTCCGCTTTGGGGGCCAGCAACAGTTGCCAGGGCAACCCTGGGCATGGCAGTGGGCTGGAGGGCGCCAGACCCCGCCCACTTCCGCTTTGGGGCTCAGCAACAGCTGCCAGGGCAACCCTGGGCATGGCAGTGGGCTGGAGGGCGCCAGACCCCGCCCACTTCCACTTTGAGGGTCAGCAACAGTTGCCAGGGCAACCCTGGGCATGGCAGGGGGCTGGAGGGCGCCAGGCCCCGCTTACTTCCGCTTTGGGGCCCAGCAACAGTTGCCAGGGCAACCCAGGGCATGGCAGGGGGCTGGAGGGCGCCTGGCCCCGCCCACTTCCGCTTTGGGGCCCAGCAACAGTTGCCAGGGCAAGCCTGGGCATGGCAGGGGGCTTGTGGGCACCAGGTCCCGCCCACTTCCGCTTTGGGGCCCAGCAACAGTTGCGAGGGCAAGCCTGGGCATGGCAGGGGGCTTGAGGGCGCCTGGCTCCGCCCACTTCCGCTTTGGGGCCCAGCAACAGTTGCCAGGGCAAACCAGGGCATGGCAGGGGGCTTGAGGGCTCCAGGCCCCGCCCACATCCGCTTTGGGGACCAGCAACAGTTGCCAGGGCAACCCAGGGCATGACAGGGGGCTGGAGGGCGCCTGGCCCCGCCCACTTCCGTTTTTGGGCCAGCAACAGTTGCCAGGGCGAGTCTGGGCATGACAGGGGGCTTGAGGGCGCCAGGTCCCGCCCACTTCCGCTTTGGGGCCCAGCAACAGTTGCCAGGGCAAGCCTGGGCATGGCAGGGGGCTTTAGGGTGCCAGGCCCCGCCCACTTCTGCTTTGGGGGCCGGCAACCTTGGGCATGGCAGGGGGCTTGAGGGCGCCATGCCCCACCCACTTCCGCTTTGGGGGCCAGCAACAGCTGCCAGGGCAACCCTGGGCATGGCAGGGGGCTGGAGGGCGCCAGGCCCTGCCCACTTCCGCTTTGGGGCCCAGCAACAGTTGCCAGGGCAACCCAGGGCATGGCAGGGGGCTGGAGGGCGCCAGGCCCCGCTTACTTCCGCTTTGGGGGACAGCAACAGTTGCCAGGGCAACCCTGGGCATGGCAGTGGGCTGGAGGGCGCCAGACCCCGCCCACTTCCGCTTTGGGGCCCAGCAACAGTTGCCAGGGCAAGCCTGAGCATGGCAGGGGGCTTAAGGATGCCAGGTCCCGCCCACTTCCGCTTTGGGGCCCAGCAACAGTTGCGAGGGCAACCCTGGGCATGGCAGGGGGCTTGAGGGCGCCAGGCCCCGCCCACTTCCGTTATGGGGGCCAGCAACAGTTGCCAGGGCAACCCTGGGCATGGCAGGGGGATTGAGGGCGCCTGGATCCGCCCACTTCCGCTTTGGGGCCCAGCAACAGTTGCCAGGGCAAGCCTGGGCATGGCAGGGGGCTAGAGGGCGCCAGGCCCCGCCCACTTCCGCTTTGAGGGCCAGCAACAGTTGCCAGGGCAACCCTGGGCATGGCAGGGGGCTGGAGGGCGCCTGGCCCCGCCCACTTCCGCTTTGGGGCCAAGCAACAGTTGCCAGGGCAAGCCTGGGCATGGCAGGGGGCTTTAGGGCGCCAGGCCCCGCCCACTTCTGCTTTGGGGGCAGGCACCCTTGGGCATGGCAGGGGGCTGGAGGGCGCCTGGCCCCGCCAACTTCCGCTTTGGGGGCCAGCAACAGCTGCCAGGGCAACCCTGGGCATGGAAGGGGGCTGGAGGGCGCCATGCCCCACCCACTTCCGCTTTGGGGGCCAGCAACAGCTGCCAGGGCAACCCTGGGCATGGAAGGGGGCTGGAGGGCGCCAGGCCCCGCCCACTTCCGCTTTGGGGCCCAGCAACAGTTGTCAGGGCAACCCAGGGCAATGCAGGGGGCTGGAGGGCGCCAGGCCACGCCCACTTCCGCTTTGGGGGCCAGACACAGTTGCCAGGGCAACTCTGGGCATGGCAGTGGGCTGGAGGGCGCCAGATCCCGCCCACTTCCGCTTTGGGGCCCAGCAACAGCTGCCAGGGCAACCCTGGGCATGGCAGTGGGCTGGAGGGCGCCAGACCCCGCCCACTTCCACTTTGAGGGTCAGCAACAGTTGCCAGGTCAACCCTGGGCATGGCAGGGGGCTGGAGGGTGCCAGGCCCCGCTTACTTCCACTTTGGGGCCCAGCAACAGTTGCCAGGGCAACCCAGGGCATGGCAGGGGGCTGGAGGGCGCCTGGCCCCGCCCACTTCCGCTTTGGGGCCCAGCAACAGTTGCCAGGGCAAGCCTGGGCATGGCAGTGGGCTTGAGGGCGCCATGCCCCACCCACTTCCGCTTTGGGGGCCAGCAACAGCTGCCAGGGCAACCCTGGGCATGGAAGGGGGCTGGAGGGCGCCAGGCCCCGCCCACTTCCGCTTTTGGGCCCAGCAACATTTGCTAGGGCAACCCAGGGCATGGCAGGGGGCTGGAGGGCGCCTGGCCCCGCCCACTTCCGCTTTGGGGCCCAGCAACAGTTGCCAGGGCAAGCCTGGGCATGGCAGGGGGCTTGAGGGCGCCAGGCCCCGCCCACTTCCACTTTGGGGGCCAGCAACAGTTGCCAGGGCAACCCTGGGCATGGCAGTGTGCTGGAAGGCGCCAGACCCCGCCCACTTCCGCTTTGGGGCCCAGCAACAGTTGCCAGGGCAACCCTGGGCATGGCAGGGGGCTTAAGGGTGCCAGGCCCCGCCCACTTCCGCTTTGGGGCCCAGCAACAGTTGCCAGGGCAACCCTGGGCATGGCAGGGGGCTGGAGGGCGCCAGGCCCCGCCCACTTTCGTTTTGGGGGCCAGCAACAGTTGCCAGGGCGAGCCTAGGCATGGCAGGGGGCTTGAGGGTGCCAGGTCATTGCAGGGGGCTTGAGGGCGCCAGGCCCCGCCCACTTCCGTTTTGGGGGCCAGCAACAGTTGCCAGGGCAACCCTGGGCATGGCAGGGGGCTTGAGGGCGCCATGCCCCACCCACTTCCGCTTTGGGGGCCAGCAACAGTTGCCAGGGCGAGCCTGGACATGGCAGGGGGCTTGAGGGTGCCAGGTCCTGCCCACTTCCGCTTTGGGGCCCAGCAACAGTTGCCAGGGCAACCGTGGGCATGGCAGGGGCTGGAGGGCGCCAGGCCCCGCCCACTTCCGCTTTGGGGGCCAGCAACAGTTAACAGGGCAACCTTGGGCATGGCAGTGGGCTGGAGGGCGCCAGACACCGCCCAATTCCGCTTTGGGGCCCAGCAACAGTTGCCAGGGCAAGCCTGGGCATGGCAGGGGGCTTGTGGGCGCCAGGTCCCGCCCACTTCCGCTTTGGGGCCCAGCAACAGTTGCCAGGGCAAGCCTGGGCATGGCAGGGAGCTTGAGGGCGCCTGGCTCCGCCCACTTCCGCTTTGAGGGTCAGCAGCAGTTGCCAGGGCAAGCCTGGGCATTACAGGGGGCTTGAGGGCGCCAGGCCCCGCCCACTTTCGTTTTGGGGGCCAGCAACAGTTGCCAGGGCAACCCTGGGCATGGCAGGGGGCTGGAGGGCGACAGGCCCCGCCCACTTCCGTTTTGGGGCCAGCAACAGTTGCCAGGGCGAGCCTGGGCATGACAGGGGGCTTGAGGGCGCCAGGTCCCGCCCACTTCCGCTTTGGGGCCCAGCAACAGTTGCCAGGGCAAGCCTGGGCATGGCAGAAGGCTTGAGGGCGTCAGGCCCCGCTCACTTCCGCTTTGAGGGTCAGCAGCAGTTGCCAGGGCAAGCCTGGGCATGGCAGGGTACTTTAGGGCGCCAGGCCCCGCCCACTTCCGCTTTGGGGGCTGGCAACCTTGGGCATGGCAGGGGGCTTGAGGGCGCCATGCCCCACCCACTTCTGCTTTGGGGGCCAGCAACAGCTGCGAGGGCAACCCTGGGCATGGCAGGGGGCTGGAGGGCGCCAGGCCCTGCCCATTTCCGCTTTGGGGCCCAGCAACAGTTGCCAGGGCAACCCAGGGCATGGCAGGGGGCTGGAGGGCGCCAGGCCCCGCTTACTTCCGCTTTGGGGGCCAGCAACAGTTGCCAGGGCAACCCTGGGCATGGCAGTGGGCTGGAGGGCGCCAGACCCCGCCCACTTCCGCTTTGGGGCTCAGCAACAGCTGCCAGGGCAACCCTGGGCATGGCAGTGGGCTGGAGGGCGCCAGACCCCGCCCACTTCCACTTTGAGGGTCAGCAACAGTTGCCAGGGCAACCCTGGGCATGGCAGGGGGCTGGAGGGCGCCAGGCCCCGCTTACTTCCGCTTTGGGGCCCAGCAACAGTTGCCAGGGCAACCCAGGGCATGGCAGGGGGCTGGAGGGCGCCTGGCCCCGCCCACTTCCGCTTTGGGGCCCAGCAACAGTTGCCAGGGCAAGCCTGGGCATGGCAGGGGGCTTGTGGGCACCAGGTCCCGCCCACTTCCGCTTTGGGGCCCAGCAACAGTTGCGAGGGCAAGCCTGGGCATGGCAGGGGGCTTGAGGGCGCCTGGCTCCGCCCACTTCCGCTTTGGGGCCCAGCAACAGTTGCCAGGGCAAACCAGGGCATGGCAGGGGGCTTGAGGGCGCCAGGCCCCGCCCACATCCGCTTTGGGGACCAGCAACAGTTGCCAGGGCAACCCAGGGCATGACAGGGGGCTGGAGGGCGCCTGGCCCCGCCCACTTCCGTTTTTGGGCCAGCAACAGTTGCCAGGGCGAGTCTGGGCATGACAGGGGGCTTGAGGGCGCCAGGTCCCGCCCACTTCCGCTTTGGGGCCCAGCAACAGTTGCCAGGGCAAGCCTGGGCATGGCAGGGGGCTTTAGGGTGCCAGGCCCCGCCCACTTCTGCTTTGGGGGCCGGCAACCTTGGGCATGGCAGGGGGCTTGAGGGCGCCATGCCCCACCCACTTCCGCTTTGGGGGCCAGCAACAGCTGCCAGGGCAACCCTGGGCATGGCAGGGGGCTGGAGGGCGCCAGGCCCTGCCCACTTCCGCTTTGGGGCCCAGCAACAGTTGCCAGGGCAACCCAGGGCATGGCAGGGGGCTGGAGGGCGCCAGGCCCCGCTTACTTCCGCTTTGGGGGACAGCAACAGTTGCCAGGGCAACCCTGGGCATGGCAGTGGGCTGGAGGGCGCCAGACCCCGCCCACTTCCGCTTTGGGGCCCAGCAACAGTTGCCAGTGCAAGCCTGAGCATGGCAGGGGGCTTAAGGATGCCAGGTCCCGCCCACTTCCGCTTTGGGGCCCAGCAACAGTTGCGAGGGCAACCCTGGGCATGGCAGGGGGCTTGAGGGCGCCAGGCCCCGCCCACTTCCGTTATGGGGGCCAGCAACAGTTGCCAGGGCAACCCTGGGCATGGCAGGGGGATTGAGGGCGCCTGGATCCGCCCACTTCCGCTTTGGGGCCCAGCAACAGTTGCCAGGGCAAGCCTGGGCATGGCAGGGGGCTAGAGGGCGCCAGGCCCCGCCCACTTCCGCTTTGAGGGCCAGCAACAGTTGCCAGGGCAACCCTGGGCATGGCAGGGGGCTGGAGGGCGCCTGGCCCCGCCCACTTCCGCTTTGGGGCCCAGCAACAGTTGCCAGGGCAAGCCTGGGCATGGCAGGGGGCTTGAGGGCGCCAGGTTCCGCCCACTTCCGCTTTGGGGCCCAGCAACAGTTGCCAGGGCAACCCAGGGCATGGCAGGGGGCTGGAGGGCACCTGGCCCCGCTTACTTCTGCTTTGGGGCCCAGCAACAGTTGCCAGGGCAAGCCTGGGCATGGCAGGGGGCTTGAGGGCGCCAGGCCCCGCCCACTTCCGCTTTGGGGGCCAGCAACAGTTGCCAGGGCAACCTTGGGCATGGCAGGGGGCTGGAGGGCGCCAGACACTGCCCACTTCCACTTTGAGGGTCAGCAACAGTTGCCAGGGCAACCCAGGGCATTGCAGGCGGCTGGAGGGCGCCTGGCCCCGCCCACTTCCGCTTTGGGGCCCAGCAACAGTTGCCAGGGCAAGCCTGGGCATGGCAGGGGGCTGGAGGGCGCCAGGCCCCGCCAACTTCCGCTTTGGGGGCCAGCAACAGCTGCCAGGGCAACCCTGGGCATGGAAGGGGGCTGGAGGGCGCCATGCCCCACCCACTTCCGCTTTGGGGGCCAGCAACAGCTGCCAGGGCAACCCTGGGCATGGAAGGGGGCTGGAGGGCGCCAGGCCCCGCCAACTTCCGCTTTGGGGCCCAGCAACAGTTGTCAGGGCAAACCAGGGCATGGCAGGGGGCTGGAGGGCGCCAGGCCACGCCCACTTCCGCTTTGGGGGCCAGACACAGTTGCCAGGGCAACTCTGGGCATGGCAGTGGGCTGGAGGGCGCCAGACCCCGCCCACTTCCACTTTGGGGCCCAGCAACAGCTGCCAGGGCAACCCTGGGCATGGCAGTGGGCTGGAGGGCGCCAGACCCCGCCCACTTCCACTTTGAGGGTCAGCAACAGTTGCCAGGTCAACCCTGGGCATGGCAGGGGGCTGGAGGGTGCCAGGCCCCGCTTACTTCCACTTTGGGGCCCAGCAACAGTTGCCAGGGCAACCCAGGGCATGGCAGGGGGCTGGAGGGCGCCTGGTCCCGCCCACTTCCGCTTTGGGGCCCAGCAACAGTTGCCAGGGCAAGCCTGGGCATGGCAGTGGGCTTGAGGGCGCCATGCCCTACCCACTTCCGCTTTGGGGGCCAGCAACAGCTGCCAGGGCAACCCTGGGCATGGAAGGGGGCTGGAGGGCGCCAGGCCCCGCCCACTTCCGCTTTGGGGCCCAGCAACATTTGCTAGGGCAACCCAGGGCATGGCAGGGGGCTGGAGGGCGCCTGGCCCCGCCCACTTCCGCTTTGGGGCCCAGCAACAGTTGCCAGGGCAAGCCTGGGCATGGCAGGGGGCTTGAGGGCGCCAGGCCCCGCCCACTTCCGCTTTGGGGGCCAGCAACAGTTGCCAGGGCAACCCTGGGCATGGCAGTGTGCTGGAAGGTGCCAGACCCCGCCCACTTCCGCTTTGGGGCCCAGCAACAGTTGCCAGGGCAACCCTGGGCATGGCAGGGGGCTTAAGGGTGCCAGGCCCCGCCCAATTCCGCTTTGGGGCCCAGCAACAGTTGCCAGGGCAACCCTGGGCATGGCAGGGGGCTGGAGGGCGCCAGGCCCCGCCCACTTCCATTTTGGGGGCCAGCAACAGTTGCCAGGGCGAGCCTAGGCATGGCAGGGGGCTTGAGGGTGCCAGGTCATTGCAGGGGGCTTGAGGGCGCCAGGCCCCGCCCACTTCCGTTTTGGGGGCCAGCAACAGTTGCCAGGGCAACCCTGGGCATGGCAGGGGGCTTGAGGGCGCCATGCCCCACCCTCTTCCGCTTTGGGGGCCAGCAACAGTTTCCAGGGCGAGCCTGGACATGGCAGGGGGCTTGAGGGTGCCAGGTCCTGCCCACTTCCGCTTTGGGGCCCAGCAACAGTTGCCAGGGCAACCGTGGGCATGGCAGGGGCTGGAGGGCGCCAGGCCCCGCCCACTTCCGCTTTGGGGGCCAGCAACAGTTAACAGGGCAACCTTGGGCATGGCAGTGGGCTGGAGGGCGCCAGACACCGCCCACTTCCGCTTTGGGGCCCAGCAACAGTTGCCAGGGCAAGCCTGGGCATGGCAGGGGGCTTGTGGGCGCCAGGTCCCGCCCACTTCCGCTTTGGGGCCCAGCAACAGTTGCCAGGGCAAGCCTGGGCATGGCAGGGGGCTTGAGGGCGCCTGGCTCCGCCCACTTCCGCTTTGAGGGTCAGCAGCAGTTGCCAGGGCAAGCCTGGGCATGGCAGGGGGCTTGAGGGCGCCAGGCCCCGCCCACTTTCGTTTTGGGGGCCAGCAACAGTTGCCAGGGCAACCCTGGGCATGGCAGGGGGCTGGAGGGCGCCAGGCCCCGCCCACTTCCGTTTTGGGGCCAGCAACAGTTGCCAGGGCGAGCCTGGGCATGACAGGGGGCTTGAGGGCGCCAGGTCCCGCCCACTTCCGCTTTAGGGCCCAGCAACAGTTGCCAGGGCAAGCCTGGGCATGGCAGAAGGCTTGAGGGCGTCAGGCCCCGCCCACTTCCGCTTTGAGGGTCAGCAGCAGTTGCCAGGGCAAGCCTGGGCATGGCAGGGGGCTTTAGGGCGCCAGGCCCCGCCCACTTCCGCTTTGGGGGCCGGCAACCTTGGGCATGGCAGGGGGCTTGAGGGCGCCATGCCCCACCCACTTCTGCTTTGGGGGCCAGCAACAGCTGCCAGGGCAACCCTGGGCATGGCAGGGGGCTGGAGGGCACCAGGCCCTGCCCACTTCCGCTTTGGGACCCAGCAACAGTTGCCAGGGCAACCCAGGGCATGGCAGGGGGCTGGAGGGCGCCAGGCCCCGCTTACTTCCGCTTTGGGGGCCAGCAACAGTTGCCAGGGCAACTCTGGGCATGGCAGTGGGCTGGAGGGCGCCAGACCCCGCCCACTTCCGCTTTGGGGCTCATCAACAGCTGCCAGGGCAACCCTGGGCATGGCAGTGGGCTGGAGGGCGCCAGACCCCGCCCACTTCCACTTTGAGGGTCAGCAACAGTTGCCAGGGCAACCTTGGGCATGGCAGGGGGCTGGAGGGCGCCAGGCCCCGCCCACTTCCGCTTTGGGGCCCAGCAACAGTTGCCAGGGCAACCCAGGGCATGGCAGGGGGCTGGAGGGCGCCTGGCCCTGCCCACTTCCGCTTTATGGCCCAGCAACAGTTGCCAGAACAAACCTTGGGCATGGCACGGGGCTTGTGGGTGCCAGGTCCCGCCCACTTCCGCTTTGGGGCCCAGCAACAGTTGCCAGGGCAAGCATGGGCATGGCAGGGGGCTTGAGGGTGCCTGGCTCCGCCCACTTCCGCTTTGGGGCCCAGCAACAGTTGCTAGGGCAACCCAGGGCATGGCAGGGGGCTGGAGGGCGCCTGGCCCCGCCCACTTCCGCTTTGGGGCCCAGCAACAGTTGCCAGGGCAAGCCTGGGCATGGTAGGGGGCTTGAGGGCGCCAGGCCCCGCCCACTTCCGCTTTGGGGGCCAGCAACAGTTGCCAGGGCAACCCTGGGCATGGCAGTGTGCTGGAAGGCGCCAGACCCCGCCCACGTCCGTTATGGGGGCCAGCAACAGTTGCCAGGGCAACCCTGGGCATGGCAGGGGGATTGAGGGCGCCTGGATCCGCCCACTTCCGCTTTGGGGCCCAGCAACAGTTGCCAGGGCAAGCCTGGGCATGGCAGGGGGCTAGAGGGCGCCAGGCCCCGCCCACTTCCGCTTTGAGGGCCAGCAACAGTTGCCAGGGCAACCCTGGGCATGGCAGGGGGCTGGAGGGCGCCTGGCCCCACCCACTTCCGCTTTGGGGCCCAGCAACAGTTGCCAGGGCAAGCCTGGGCATGGCAGGGGGCTTGAGGGCGCCAGGTTCCGCCCACTTCCGCTTTGGGGCCCAGCAACAGTTGCCAGGGCAACCCAGGGCATGGCAGGGGGCTGGAGGGCACCTGGCCCCGCTTACTTCTGCTTTGGGGCCCAGCAACAGTTGCCAGGGCAAGCCTGGGCATGGCAGGGGGCTTGAGGGCGCCAGGCCCCGCCCACTTCCGCTTTGGGGGCCAGCAACAGTTGCCAGGGCAACCTTGGGCATGGCAGGGGGCTGGAGGGCGCCAGACACTGCCCACTTCCACTTTGAGGGTCAGCAACAGTTGCCAGGGCAACCCAGGGCATTGCAGGCGGCTGGAGGGCGCCTGGCCCCGCCCACTTCCGCTTTGGGGCCCAGCAACAGTTGCCAGGGCAAGCCTGGGCATGGCAGGGGGCTGGAGGGCGCCAGGCCCCGCCAACTTCCGCTTTGGGGGCCAGCAACAGCTGCCAGGGCAACCCTGGGCATGGAAGGGGGCTGGAGGGCGCCATGCCCCACCCACTTCCGCTTTGGGGGCCAGCAACAGCTGCCAGGGCAACCCTGGGCATGGAAGGGGGCTGGAGGGCGCCAGGCCCCGCCCACTTCCGCTTTGGGGCCCAGCAACAGTTGTCAGGGCAAACCAGGGCATGGCAGGGGGCTGGAGGGCGCCAGGCCACGCCCACTTCCGCTTTGGGGGCCAGACACAGTTGCCAGGGCAACTCTGGGCATGGCAGTGGGCTGGAGGGCGCCAGACCCCGCCCACTTCCACTTTGGGGCCCAGCAACAGCTGCCAGGGCAACCCTGGGCATGGCAGTGGGCTGGAGGGCGCCAGACCCCGCCCACTTCCACTTTGAGGGTCAGCAACAGTTGCCAGGTCAACCCTGGGCATGGCAGGGGGCTGGAGGGTGCCAGGCCCCGCTTACTTCCACTTTGGGGCCCAGCAAGCCTGGGCATGGCAGTGGGCTTGAGGGCGCCATGCCCCACCCACTTCCGCTTTGGGGGCCAGCAACAGCTGCCAGGGCAACCCTGGGCATGGAAGGGGGCTGGAGGGCGCCAGGCCCCGCCCACTTCCGCTTTGGGGCCCAGCAACATTTGCTAGGGCAACCCAGGGCATGGCAGGGGGCTGGAGGGCGCCTGGCCCCGCCCACTTCCGCTTTGGGGCCCAGCAACAGTTGCCAGGGCAAGCCTGGGCATGGCAGGGGGCTTGAGGGCGCCAGGCCCCGCCCACTTCCGCTTTGGGGGCCAGCAACAGTTGCCAGGGCAACCCTGGGCATGGCAGTGTGCTGGAAGGCGCCAGACCCCGCCCACTTCCGCTTTGGGGCCCAGCAACAGTTGCCAGGGCAACCCTGGGCATGGCAGGGGGCTTAAGGGTGCCAGGCCCCGCCCAATTCCGCTTTGGGGCCCAGCAACTGTTGCCAGGGCAACCCTGGGCATGGCAGGGGGCTGGAGGGCGCCAGGCCCCGCCCACTTCCGTTTTGGGGGCCAGCAACAGTTGCCAGGGCGAGCCTAGGCATGGCAGGGGGCTTGAGGGTGCCAGGTCATTGCAGGGGGCTTGAGGGCGCCAGGCCCCGCCCACTTCCGTTTTGGGGGCCAGCAACAGTTGCCAGGGCAACCCTGGGCATGGCAGGGGGCTTGAGGGCGCCATGCCCCACCCTCTTCCGCTTTGGGGGCCAGCAACAGTTTCCAGGGCGAGCCTGGACATGGCAGGGGGCTTGAGGGTGCCAGGTCCTGCCCACTTCCGCTTTGGGGCCCAGCAACAGTTGCCAGGGCAACCGTGGGCATGGCAGGGGCTGGAGGGCGCCAGGCCCCGCCCACTTCCGCTTTGGGGGCCAGCAACAGTTAACAGGGCAACCTTGGGCATGGCAGTGGGCTGGAGGGCGCCAGACACCGCCCACTTCCGCTTTGGGGCCCAGCAACAGTTGCCAGGTCAAGCCTGGGCATGGCAGGGGGCTTGTGGGCGCCAGGTCCCGCCCACTTCCGCTTTGGGGCCCAGCAACAGTTGCCAGGGCAAGCCTGGGCATGGCAGGGGGCTTGAGGGCGCCTGGCTCCGCCCACTTCCGCTTTGAGGGTCAGCAGCAGTTGCCAGGGCAAGCCTGGGCATGGCAGGGGGCTTGAGGGCGCCAGGCCCCGCCCACTTTCGTTTTGGGGGCCAGCAACAGTTGCCAGGGCAACCCTGGGCATGGCAGGGGGCTGGAGGGCGCCAGGCCCCGCCCACTTCCGTTTTGGGGCCAGCAACAGTTGCCAGGGCGAGCCTGGGCATGACAGGGGGCTTGAGGGCGCCAGGTCCCGCCCACTTCCGCTTTAGGGCCCAGCAACAGTTGCCAGGGCAAGCCTGGGCATGGCAGAAGGCTTGAGGGCGTCAGGCCCCGCCCACTTCCGCTTTGAGGGTCAGCAGCAGTTGCCAGGGCAAGCCTGGGCATGGCAGGGGGCTTTAGGGCGCCAGGCCCCGCCCACTTCCGCTTTGGGGGCCGGCAACCTTGGGCATGGCAGGGGGCTTGAGGGCGCCATGCCCCACCCACTTCTGCTTTGGGGGCCAGCAACAGCTGCCAGGGCAACCCTGGGCATGGCAGGGGGCTGGAGGGCACCAGGCCCTGCCCACTTCCGCTTTGGGACCCAGCAACAGTTGCCAGGGCAACCCAGGGCATGGCAGGGGGCTGGAGGGCGCCAGGCCCCGCTTACTTCCGCTTTGGGGGCCAGCAACAGTTGCCAGGGCAACCCTGGGCATGGCAGTGGGCTGGAGGGCGCCAGACCCCGCCCACTTCCGCTTTGGGGCTCATCAACAGCTGCCAGGGCAACCCTGGGCATGGCAGTGGGCTGGAGGGCGCCAGACCCCGCCCACTTCCACTTTGAGGGTCAGCAACAGTTGCCAGGGCAACCTTGGGCATGGCAGGGGGCTGGAGGGCGCCAGGCCCCGCCCACTTCCGCTTTGGGGCCCAGCAACAGTTGCCAGGGCAACCCAGGGCATGGCAGGGGGCTGGAGGGCGCCTGGCCCTGCCCACTTCCGCTTTATGGCCCAGCAACAGTTGCCAGAACAAACCTTGGGCATGGCACGGGGCTTGTGGGTGCCAGGTCCCGCCCACTTCCGCTTTGGGGCCCAGCAACAGTTGCCAGGGCAAGCATGGGCATGGCAGGGGGCTTGAGGGTGCCTGGCTCCGCCCACTTCCGCTTTGGGGCCCAGCAACAGTTGCTAGGGCAACCCAGGGCATGGCAGGGGGCTGAAGGGCGCCTGGCCCCGCCCACTTCCGCTTTGGGGCCCAGCAACAGTTGCCAGGGCAAGCCTGGGCATGGTAGGGGGCTTGAGGGCGCCAGGCCCCGCCCACTTCCGCTTTGGGGGCCAGCAACAGTTGCCAGGGCAACCCTGGGCATGGCAGTGTGCTGGAAGGCGCCAGACCCCGCCCACTTCCGCTTTGGGGCCCAGCAACAGTTGCCAGGGCAACCCTGGGCATGGCAGGGGGCTTAAGGGTGCCAGGCCCCGCCCACTTCCGCTTTGGGGCCCAGCAACAGTTGCCAGGGCAACCCTGGGCATGGCAGGGGGCTGGAGGGCGCCAGGCCCCGCCCACTTCCGTTTTGGGGGCCAGCAACAGTTGCCACGGCGAGCCTAGGCATGGCAGGGGGCTTGAGGGTGCCAGGTCATTGCAGGGGGCTTGAGGGCGCCAGGCCCCGCCCACTTCCGTTTTGGGGGCCAGCAACAGTTGCCAGGGCAACCCTGGGCATGGCAGGGGGCTTGAGGGCGCCATGCCCCACCCACTTCCGCTTTGGGGGCCAGCAACAGTTGCCAGGGCGAGCCTGGACATGGCAGGGGGCTTGAGGGTGCCAGGTCCTGCCCAATTCCGCTTTGGGGCCCAGCAACAGTTGCCAGGGCAACCGTGGGCATGGCAGGGGCTGGAGGGCGCCAGGCCCCGCCCACTTCCGCTTTGGGGGCCAGCAACAGTTAACAGGGCAACCTTGGGCATGGCAGTGGGCTGAAGGGCGCCAGACACCGCCCACTTCCGCTTTGGGGCCCAGCAACAGTTGCCAGGGCAAGCCTGGGCATGGCAGGGGGCTTGTGGGCGCCAGGTCCCGCCCACTTCCGCTTTGGGGCCCAGCAACAGTTGCCAGGGCAAGCCTGGGCATGGCAGGGAGCTTGAGGGCGCCTGGCCCCGCCCACTTCCGCTTTGAGGGTCAGCAGCAGTTGCCAGGGCAATCCTGGGCATTACAGGGGGCTTGAGGGCGCCAGGCCCCGCCCACTTTCGTTTTGGGGGCCAGCAACAGTTGCCAGGGCAACCCTGGGCATGGCAGGGGGCTGGAGGGCGACAGGCCCCGCCCACTTCCGTTTTGGGGCCAGCAACAGTTGCCAGGGCGAGCCTGGGCATGACAGGGGGCTTGAGGGCGCCAGGTCCCGCCCACTTCCGCTTTGGGGCCCAGCAACAGTTGCCAGGGCAAGCCTGGGCATGGCAGAAGGCTTGAGGGCGTCAGGCCCCGCTCACTTCCGCTTTGAGGGTCAGCAGCAGTTGCCAGGGCAAGCCTGGGCATGGCAGGGGGCTTTAGGGCGCCAGGCCCCGCCCACTTCCGCTTTGGGGGCCGGCAACCTTGGGCATGGCAGGGGGCTTGAGGGCGCCATGCCCCACCCACTTCTGCTTTGGGGGCCAGCAACAGCTGCCAGGGCAACCCTGGGCATGGCAGGGGGCTGGAGGGCGCCAGGCCCTGCCCATTTCCGCTTTGGGGCCCAGCAACAGTTGCCAGGGCAACCCAGGGCATGGCAGGGGGCTGGAGGGCGCCAGGCCCCGCTTACTTCCGCTTTGGGGGCCAGCAACAGTTGCCAGGGCAACCCTGGGCATGGCAGTGGGCTGGAGGGCGCCAGGCCCCGCCCACTTCCGCTTTGGGGGCCAGCAACAGTTAACAGGGCAACCTTGGGCATGGCAGTGGGCTGGAGGGCGCCAGACACCGCCCACTTCCGCTTTGGGGCCCAGCAACAGTTGCCAGGGCAAGCCTGGGCATGGCAGGGGGCTTGTGGGCGCCAGGTCCCGCCCACTTCCGCTTTGGGGCCCAGCAACAGTTGCCAGGGCAAGCCTGGGCATGGCAGGGAGCTTGAGGGCGCCTGGCCCCGCCCACTTCCGCTTTGAGGGTCAGCAGCAGTTGCCAGGGCAATCCTGGGCATTACAGGGGGCTTGAGGGCGCCAGGCCCCGCCCACTTTCGTTTTGGGGGCCAGCAACAGTTGCCAGGGCAACCCTGGGCATGGCAGGGGGCTGGAGGGCGACAGGCCCCGCCCACTTCCGTTTTGGGGCCAGCAACAGTTGCCAGGGCGAGCCTGGGCATGACAGGGGGCTTGAGGGCGCCAGGTCCCGCCCACTTCCGCTTTGGGGCCCAGCAACAGTTGCCAGGGCAAGCCTGGGCATGGCAGAAGGCTTGAGGGCGTCAGGCCCCGCTCACTTCCGCTTTGAGGGTCAGCAGCAGTTGCCAGGGCAAGCCTGGGCATGGCAGGGGGCTTTAGGGCGCCAGGCCCCGCCCACTTCCGCTTTGGGGGCCGGCAACCTTGGGCATGGCAGGGGGCTTGAGGGCGCCATGCCCCACCCACTTCTGCTTTGGGGGCCAGCAACAGCTGCCAGGGCAACCCTGGGCATGGCAGGGGGCTGGAGGGCGCCAGGCCCTGCCCATTTCCGCTTTGGGGCCCAGCAACAGTTGCCAGGGCAACCCAGGGCATGGCAGGGGGCTGGAGGGCGCCAGGCCCCGCTTACTTCCGCTTTGGGGGCCAGCAACAGTTGCCAGGGCAACCCTGGGCATGGCAGTGGGCTGGAGGGCGCCAGGCCCCGCCCACTTCCGCTTTGGGGGCCAGCAACAGTTAACAGGGCAACCTTGGGCATGGCAGTGGGCTGGAGGGCGCCAGACACCGCCCACTTCCGCTTTGGGGCCCAGCAACAGTTGCCAGGGCAAGCCTGGGCATGGCAGGGGGCTTGTGGGCGCCAGGTCCCGCCCACTTCCGCTTTGGGGCCCAGCAACAGTTGCCAGGGCAAGCCTGGGCATGGCAGGGAGCTTGAGGGCGCCTGGCCCCGCCCACTTCCGCTTTGAGGGTCAGCAGCAGTTGCCAGGGCAATCCTGGGCATTACAGGGGGCTTGAGGGCGCCAGGCCCCGCCCACTTTCGTTTTGGGGGCCAGCAACAGTTGCCAGGGCAACCCTGGGCATGGCAGGGGGCTGGAGGGCGACAGGCCCCGCCCACTTCCGTTTTGGGGCCAGCAACAGTTGCCAGGGCGAGCCTGGGCATGACAGGGGGCTTGAGGGCGCCAGGTCCCGCCCACTTCCGCTTTGGGGCCCAGCAACAGTTGCCAGGGCAAGCCTGGGCATGGCAGAAGGCTTGAGGGCGTCAGGCCCCGCTCACTTCCGCTTTGAGGGTCAGCAGCAGTTGCCAGGGCAAGCCTGGGCATGGCAGGGGGCTTTAGGGCGCCAGGCCCCGCCCACTTCCGCTTTGGGGGCCGGCAACCTTGGGTATGGCAGGGGGCTTGAGGGCGCCATGCCCCACCCACTTCTGCTTTGGGGGCCAGCAACAGCTGCCAGGGCAACCCTGGGCATGGCAGGGGGCTGGAGGGCGCCAGGCCCTGCCCATTTCCGCTTTGGGGCCCAGCAACATTTGCCAGGGCAACCCAGGGCATGGCAGGGGGCTGGAGGGCGCCAGGCCCTGCTTACTTCCGCTTTGGGGGCCAGCAACAGTTGCCAGGGCAACCCTGGGCAT
This sequence comes from Crinia signifera, assembly GCF_055691185.1. Taxonomy (NCBI): domain Eukaryota; kingdom Metazoa; phylum Chordata; class Amphibia; order Anura; family Myobatrachidae; genus Crinia; species Crinia signifera. The sequence goes on along the minus strand of NW_028142301.1, from coordinate 36,213 downwards.
GGCAGTGGGCTGGAGGGCGCCAGACCCCGCCCACTTCCGCTTTGGGGCTCAGCAACAGCTGCCAGGGCAACCCAGGGCATGGCAGGGGGCTGGAGGGCGCCTGGCCCCGCCCACTTCCGCTTTGGGGCCCAGCAACAGTTGCCAGGGCAAGCCTGGGCATGGCAGGGGGCTTGAGGGCGCCAGGCCCCGCCCACATCCGCTTTGGGGCCCAGCAACAGTTGCCAGGGCAACCCAGGGCATGACAGGGGGCTGGAGGGCGCCTGGCCCCGCCCACTTCCGCTTTGGGGCCCAGCAACAGTTGCCAGGGCAAGCCTGGGCATGGCAGGGGGCTTGAGGGCGCCAGGCCCCGCCCACTTCCGCTTTGGGGGCCAGCAACAGTTGCCAGGGCAACCTTGGGCATGGCAGGGGGCTGGAGGGCGCCTGGCCCCGCCCACTTCCGCTTTGGGGCCCAGCAACAGTTGCCAGGGCAAGCCTGGGCATGGCAGGGGGCTTGTGGGCGCCAGGTCCCGCCCACTTCCGCTTTGGGGCCCAGCAACAGTTGCCAGGGCAAGCCTGGGCATGGCAGGGGGCTTGAGGGCGCCTGGCTCCGCCCACTTCCGCTTTGGGGCCCAGCAACAGTTGCCAGGGCAACCCAGGGCATGGCAGGGGGCTGGAGGGCGCCTGGCCCCGCCCACTTCCGCTTTGGGGCCCAGCAACAGTTGCCAGGGCAAGCCTGGGCATGGCAGAGGGCTGGAGGGCGCCAGGCCCCGCCCACTTCCGCTTTGGGGGCCAGCAACAGTTGCCAGGGCAACCCTGGGCATGGCAGGGGCTTAAGGGTGCCAGGCCCCGCCCACTTCCGCTTTGGGGGGCGAGCAACAGTTGGAAGGGCAACCCTGGGCATGGCAGGGGGCTTGAGGGCGCCAGGCCTCGCCCACTTCCGCTTTGGGGGCCAGCAACAGTTGCCAGGGCAACCCTGGGCATGGCAGGGGGATTGAGGGCGCCTGGCTCCGCCCACTTCCGCTTTGGGGCCCAGCAACAGTTGCCAGGGCAAGTCTGGGCATGGCAGGGGGCCGGAGGGCGCCAGGCCCCGACCACTTCCGCTTTAGGGGTCATCAACAGTTGCCAGGGCAACCCAGGGCATGGCAGGGGGCTGGAGGGCGCCTGGCCCCGCCCACTTCCGTTTTGGGGCCCAGCAACAGCTGCCAGGGCCACCCTGTTCATGGCAGGGGGCTTGAAGGCGCCAGGCCCCGCCCACTTCCGCTTTGGGGGGCCAGCAATAGTTGGCAGGGCAACCCTGGGCATGGCAGGGGGCTTGAGGGCGCCATGCCCCGCCCACTTCCGCTTTGGGGGCCAGCAACAGTTGCCAGGGCAACCCTGGGCATGGCAGGGGGCTGGAGGGCGCCAGGCCCCGCCCACTTCCGCTTTGAGGGCCAGCAACAGTTGCCAGGGCAACCCTGGGCATGGCAGGGGGCTTGAGGGCGCCATGCCCCGCCCACTTCCGCTTTGGGGGCCAGCAACAGCTGCCAGGGCAACCCTGGGCATGGAAGGGGGCTGGAGGGCGCCGGGCTCCGCCCACTTCCGCTTTGGGGCCCAGCAACAGTTGCCAGGGCAAGCCTGGGCATGGCAGGGTGCTTGAGGGCGCCAGGCCCCGCCCACTTCCGCTTTGGGGGCTAGCAACAGTTGCCAGGGCAACCTTGGGCATGGCAGGGTGCTTGAGGGTGCCAGGCCCCGCCCACTTCCGCTTTGGGGGGCCAGCAGCAGTTGGAACGGCAACCCTGGGCATGGCAGGGGGCTTGAGGCTGCCAGGCCCCGCCCACTTCCGCTTTGGGGGCCAGCAACAGCTGCCAGGGCAACCCTGGGCATGGCAGGGTGCTTGAGGGCGCCAGGACCCGCCCACTTCCGCTTTGGGGCCCAGCAACAGTTGCCAGGGCAACCCAGGGCATGGCAGGGGGCTGGAGGGCGCCTGGCCCCGCCCTCTTCCGCTTTGGGGCCCAGCAACAGTTGCCAGGGCAAGCCTGGGCATGGCAGGGGGCTTGTGGGCGCCAGGTCCCGCCCACTTCCGCTTTGGGGCCCAGCAAGAGTTGCCAGGGCAAGCCTGGGCATGGCAGGGGGCTTGAGGGCGCCTGGCTCCACCCACTTCCGCATTGGGGCCCAGCATTAGTTGCTAGGGCAACCCAGGGCATGGCAGGGGGCTAGAGGGTGCCTGGCCCCGCCCACTTCCGCTTTGGGGCCCAGCAACAGTTGCCAGGGCAAGCCTGGGCATGGCAGGGGGCTGGAGGGCGCCAGTCCCCGCCCACTTCCGCTTTGGGGCCCAGCAACAGTTGCCAGGGCAACCCTGGGCATGACAGTGGGCTGGAGGGCGCCAGACCCCGCCGACTTCCGCTTTGGGGCCCAGCAACAGCTGCCAGGGCAACCCTGGGCATGGCAGTGGGCTGGAGGGCGCCAGACCCCGCCCACTTCCAGTTTGAGGGTCAGCAACAGTTGCCAGGGCAACCCTGTGCATGGCAGGGGGCTGGAGGGCTTCAGGCCCCGCCCACTTCCGCTTTGGGGCCCAGCAACAGTTGCCAGGGCAACCCAGGGCATGGCAGGGGGCTGGAGGGCGCCTGGCCCCGCCCACTTCCGCTTTGGGGCCCAGCAACAGTTGCCAGGGCAACCCTGGGCATGGCAGGGTGCTTGAGGGCGCCAGGCCCCGCCCACTTCCGCTTTGGGGCCCAGCAACAGTTGCCAGGGCAACCCAGGGCATGGCAGGGGGCTGGAGGGCGCCTGGCCCTGCCCACTTCCGCTTTGGGGCCCAGCAACAGTTGCCAGGGCAACCCTGGGCATGGCAGTGGGCTGGAGGGCGCCAGACCCCGCCCACTTCCAGTTTGAGGGTCAGCAACAGTTGCCAGGGCAACCCTGGGCATGGCAGGGGGCTGGAGGGCGCCAGGCCCCGCCCACTTCCGCTTTGGGGCCCAGCAACAGTTGCCAGGGCAACCCAGGGCATGGCAGGGGGCTGGAGGGCGCCTGGCCCCGCCCACTTCTGCTTTGGGGCCCAGCAACAGTTGCCAGGGCAACCCTGGGCATGGCAGGGTGCTTGAGGGCGCCAGGCCCCGCCCACTTCCGCTTTGGGGCCCAGCAACAGTTGCCAGGGCAACCCAGGGCATGACAGGGGGCTGGAGGGCGCCTGGCCCCGCCCACTTCCGCTTTGGGGCCCAGCAACAGTTGCCAGGGTAACCCTGGGCATGGCAGTGGGCTGGAGGGCGCCAGACCCCGCCCACTTCCAGTTTGAGGGTCAGCAACAGTTGCCAGGGCAACCCTGGGCATGGCAGGGGGCTGGAGGGCCCAAGGCCCCGCCCACTTCCGCTTTGGGGCCCAGAAACAGTTGCCAGGGCAACCCAGGGCATGGCAGGGGGCTGGAGGGCGCCTGGCCCCGCCCACTTCCGCTTTGGTGCCCAGCAACAGTTGCCAGGGCAACCCTGGGCATGGCAGGGGGCTGGAGGGCGCCAGGACCCGCCCACTTCCACTTTGGAGCCCAGAAACAGTTGCCAGGGCAACCCTGGGCATGGCAGGGGGCTGGAGGGCGCCAGGCCCCGCCCACTTCCGTTTTGGGGGCCAGCAACAGTTGCCAGGGCAATCCTGGGCATGGCAGGGGGCTAAAGGGTGCCAGGCCCCGCCCACTTCCGCTTTGGGGGGCCAGCAACAGTTGCCAGGGCAACCCTGGGCATGGCAGGGGGCTTGAGGGCGCCAGGCCCCGCCCACTTCCGCTTTGGGGCCCAGCAACAGTTGCCAGGGCAACCCTGGGCATGGCAGGGGGTTGGAGGGCGCCAGGCCCCGCCTACTTCCGTTTTGGGGGCCAGCAACAGTTGGCAGGGCAAGCCTGGGCATGGCAGGGGGCTGGAGGGCGCCAGGCCCCGCCCACTTCCGTTTTAGGGGCCAGCAACAGTTGCCAGGTTAACCCTGGGCATGGCAGGGGGCTGGAGGGCGCCAGGCCCCGCCCACTTCCGTTTTGGGGGCCAGCAACAGTTGCCTGGGCAACCCAGGGCATGGCAGGGGGCTGGAGGGCGCCAGACCCCGCCCACTTCCGCTTTAGGGGTCAGCAACAGTTGTCTGGGCAACCCAGGGCATGACAGGGGGCTGGAGGGCGCCTGGCCCCGCCCACTTCCGCTTTGGGGCCCAGCAACAGTTGCCAGGGCAACCCTGGGCAAGGCAGGGGGCTTAAGGGTGCCAGGCCCCGCCCAAATCCGCTTTAGGGGTCATCAACAGTTGCCAGGGCAAGCCTGGGCATGGCAGGGGGCTTGAGGGCGCCAGGCCCCGCCCACTTCCGCTTTGGGGGCCAGCAACAGTTGCCAGGGCAACCTTGGGCATGGCAGGGGGCTGGAGGGCGCCAGACACTGCCCACTTCCACTTTGAGGGTCAGCAACAGTTGCCAGGGCAACCCAGGGCATTTCAGGCGGCTGGAGGGCGCCTGGCCCCGCCCACTTCCGCTTTGGGGCCCAGCAACAGTTGCCAGGGCAAGCCTGGGCATGGCAGGGGGCTGGAGGGCCCAAGGCCCCGCCCACTTCCGCTTTGGGGCCCAGAAACAGTTGCCAGGGCAACCCAGGGCATGGCAGGGGGCTGGAGGGCGCCTGGCCCCGCCCACTTCCGCTTTGGGGCCCAGCAACAGTTGCCAGGGCAACCCTGGGCATGGCAGGGGGCTGGAGGGCGCCTGGCCACGCCCACTTCCGCTTTGGGGCCCAGCAACAGTTGCCAGGGCAAGCCTGGGCATGGCAGAGGGCTGGAGGGCGCCAGACCCCGCCCACTTCCGCTTTGGGGGCCAGCAACAGTTGCCAGGGCAACCCTGGGCATGGCAGGGGGCTTAAGGGTGCCAGGCTCCGCCCACTTCCGCTTTGGAGGGCGAGCAACAGTTGGAAGGGCAACCCTGGGCATGGCAGGGGGCTTGAGGGCGCCAGGCCCCGCCCACTTCCGCTTTGGGGGCCAGCAACAGTTGCCAGGGCAACCCTGGGCATGGCAGGGGGATTGAGGGCGCCTAGCTCCGCCCACTTCCGCTTTGGGGCCCAGCAACAGTTGCCATGGCAAGCCTGGGCATGGCAGGGGGCCGGAGGGCGCCAGACCCCGCCCACTTCCACTTTGAGGGTCAGCAACAGTTGCCAGGGCAACCTTGGGCATGGCAGGGGGCTGGAGGGTGCCAGGCCCCGCCCACTTCCGCTTTGGGGCCCAGCAACAGTTGCCAGGGCGAGCCTAGGCATTGCAGGGGGCTTGAGGGTGCCAGGTCATTGCAGGGGGCTTGAGGGCGCCAAGCCCCGCCCACTTCCGTTTTGGGGGCCAGCAACAGTTGCCAGGGCAAGCATGGGCATGGCAGGGGGCTTGAGGGTGCCTGGCTCCGCCCACTTCCGCTTTGGGGCCCAGCAACAGTTGCTAGGGCAACCCAGGGCATGGCAGGGGGCTGGAGGGCGCCTGGCCCCGCCCACTTCCGCTTTGGGGCCCAGCAACAGTTGCCAGAACAAACCTTGGGCATGGCACGGGGCTTGTGGGCGCCAGGTCCCGCCCACTTCCGCTTTGGGGCCCAGCAACAGTTGCCAGGGCAAGCATGGGCATGGCAGGGGGCTTGAGGGTGCCTGGCTCCGCCCACTTCCGCTTTGGGGCCCAGCAACAGTTGCTAGGGCAACCCAGGGCATGGCAGGGGGCTGGAGGGCGCCTGGCCCCGCCCACTTCCGCTTTGGGGGCCAGCAACAGTTGCCAGGGCGAGCCTGGACATGGCAGGGGGCTTGAGGGTGCCAGGTCCTGCCCAATTCCGCTTTGGGGCCCAGCAACAGTTGCCAGGGCAACCGTGGGCATGGCAGGGGCTGGAGGGCGCCAGGCCCCGCCCACTTCCGCTTTGGGGGCCAGCAACAGTTAACAGGGCAACCTTGGGCATGGCAGTGGGCTGGAGGGCGCCAGACACCGCCCACTTCCGCTTTGGGGCCCAGCAACAGTTGCCAGGGCAAGCCTGGGCATGGCAGGGGGCTTGTGGGCGCCAGGTCCCGCCCACTTCCGCTTTGGGGCCCAGCAACAGTTGCCAGGGCAAGCCTGGGCATGGCAGGGAGCTTGAGGGCGCCTGGCCCCGCCCACTTCCGCTTTGAGGGTCAGCAGCAGTTGCCAGGGCAATCCTGGGCATTACAGGGGGCTTGAGGGCGCCAGGCCCCGCCCACTTTCGTTTTGGGGGCCAGCAACAGTTGCCAGGGCAACCCTGGGCATGGCAGGGGGCTGGAGGGCGACAGGCCCCGCCCACTTCCGTTTTGGGGCCAGCAACAGTTGCCAGGGCGAGCCTGGGCATGACAGGGGGCTTGAGGGCGCCAGGTCCCGCCCACTTCCGCTTTGGGGCCCAGCAACAGTTGCCAGGGCAAGCCTGGGCATGGCAGAAGGCTTGAGGGCGTCAGGCCCCGCTCACTTCCGCTTTGAGGGTCAGCAGCAGTTGCCAGGGCAAGCCTGGGCATGGCAGGGGGCTTTAGGGCGCCAGGCCCCGCCCACTTCCGCTTTGGGGGCCGGCAACCTTGGGCATGGCAGGGGGCTTGAGGGCGCCATGCCCCACCCACTTCTGCTTTGGGGGCCAGCAACAGCTGCCAGGGCAACCCTGGGCATGGCAGGGGGCTGGAGGGCGCCAGGCCCTGCCCATTTCCACTTTGGGGCCCAGCAACAGTTGCCAGGGCAACCCAGGGCATGGCAGGGGGCTGGAGGGCGCCAGGCCCCGCTTACTTCCGCTTTGGGGGCCAGCAACAGTTGCCAGGGCAACCCTGGGCATGGCAGTGGGCTGGAGGGCGCCAGGCCCCGCCCACTTCCGCTTTGGGGGCCAGCAACAGTTAACAGGGCAACCTTGGGCATGGCAGTGGGCTGGAGGGCGCCAGACACCGCCCACTTCCGCTTTGGGGCCCAGCAACAGTTGCCAGGGCAAGCCTGGGCATGGCAGGGGGCTTGTGGGCGCCAGGTCCCGCCCACTTCCGCTTTGGGGCCCAGCAACAGTTGCCAGGGCAAGCCTGGGCATGGCAGGGAGCTTGAGGGCGCCTGGCCCCGCCCACTTCCGCTTTGAGGGTCAGCAGCAGTTGCCAGGGCAATCCTGGGCATTACAGGGGGCTTGAGGGCGCCAGGCCCCGCCCACTTTCGTTTTGGGGGCCAGCAACAGTTGCCAGGGCAACCCTGGGCATGGCAGGGGGCTGGAGGGCGACAGGCCCCGCCCACTTCCGTTTTGGGGCCAGCAACAGTTGCCAGGGCGAGCCTGGGCATGACAGGGCTTGAGGGCGCCAGGTCCCGCCCACTTCCGCTTTGGGGCCCAGCAACAGTTGCCAGGGCAAGCCTGGGCATGGCAGAAGGCTTGAGGGCGTCAGGCCCCGCTCACTTCCGCTTTGAGGGTCAGCAGCAGTTGCCAGGGCAAGCCTGGGCATGGCAGGGGGCTTTAGGGCGCCAGGCCCCGCCCACTTCCGCTTTGGGGGCCGGCAACCTTGGGCATGGCAGGGGGCTTGAGGGCGCCATGCCCCACCCACTTCTGCTTTGGGGGCCAGCAACAGCTGCCAGGGCAACCCTGGGCATGGCAGGGGGCTGGAGGGCGCCAGGCCCTGCCCATTTCCGCTTTGGGGCCCAGCAACATTTGCCAGGGCAACCCAGGGCATGGCAGGGGGCTGGAGGGCGCCAGGCCCTGCTTTCTTCCGCTTTGGGGGCCAGCAACAGTTGCCAGGGCAACCCTGGGCATGGCAGTGGGCTGGAGGGCGCCAGACCCCGCCCACTTCCGCTTTGGGGCTCAGCAACAGCTGCCAGGGCAACCCAGGGCATGGCAGGGGGCTGGAGGGCGCCTGGCCCCGCCCACTTCCGCTTTGGGGCCCAGCAACAGTTGCCAGGGCAAGCCTGGGCATGGCAGGGGGCTTGAGGGCGCCAGGCCCCGCCCACATCCACTTTGGGGCCCAGCAACAGTTGCCAGGGCAACCCAGGGCATGACAGGGGGCTGGAGGGCGCCTGGCCCCGCCCACTTCCGCTTTGGGGCCCAGCAACAGTTGCCAGGGCAAGCCTGGGCATGGCAGGGGGCTTGAGGGCGCCAGGCCCCGCCCACTTCCGCTTTGGGGGCCAGCAACAGTTGCCAGGGCAACCTTGGGCATGGCAGGGGGCTGGAGGGCGCCAGACACTGCCCACTTCCACTTTGAGGGTCAGCAACAGTTGCCAGGGCAACCCAGGGCATTGCAGGCGGCTGGAGGGCGCCTGGCCCCGCCCACTTCCGCTTTGGGGCCCAGCAACAGTTGCCAGGGCAAGCCTGGGCATGGCAGGGGGCTTGTGGGCGCCAGGTCCCGCCCACTTCCGCTTTGGGGCCCAGCAACAGTTGCCAGGGCAAGCCTGGGCATGGCAGGGGGCTTGAGGGCGCCTGGCTCCGCCCACTTCCGCTTTGGGGCCCAGCAACAGTTGCCAGGGCAACCCAGGGCATGGCAGGGGGCTGGAGGGCGCCTGGACCCGCCCACTTCCGCTTTGGGGCCCAGCAACAGTTGCCAGGGCAAGCCTGGGCATGGCAGAGGGCTGGAGGGCGCCAGGCCCCGCCCACTTCCGCTTTGGGGGCCAGCAACAGTTGCCAGGGCAACCCTGGGCATGGCAGGGGCTTAAGGGTGCCAGGCCCCGCCCACTTCCGCTTTGGGGGGCGAGCAACAGTTGGAAGGGCAACCCTGGGCATGGCAGGGGGCTTGAGGGCGCCAGGCCTCGCCCACTTCCGCTTTGGGGGCCAGCAACAGTTGCCAGGGCAACCCTGGGCATGGCAGGGGGATTGAGGGCGCCTGGCTCCGCCCACTTCCGCTTTGGGGCCCAGCAACAGTTGCCAGGGCAAGTCTGGGCATGGCAGGGGGCCGGAGGGCGCCAGGCCCCGACCACTTCCGCTTTAGGGGTCATCAACAGTTGCCAGGGCAACCCAGGGCATGGCAGGGGGCTGGAGGGCGCCTGGCCCCGCCCACTTCCGTTTTGGGGCCCAGCAATAGTTGCAAGGGCAAGCCTGGGCATGGCAGGGGGCTGGAGGGCGCCAGGTCCTGCCCACTTCTGCTTTGGGGCCCAGCAACAGCTGCCAGGGCCACCCTGTTCATGGCAGGGGGCTTGAAGGCGCCAGGCCCCGCCCACTGCCGCTTTGGGGGGCCAGCAATAGTTGGCAGGGCAACCCTGGGCATGGCAGGGCGCTTGAGGGCGCCAGGCCCCGCCCACTTCCGCTTTGGGGGCCAGCAACAGTTCCCAGGGCAACCCTGGGCATGGCAGGGGGCTGGAGGGCGCCAGGCCCCGCCCACTTCCGCTTTGAGGGCCAGCAACAGTTGCCAGGGCAACCCTGGGCATGGCAGGGGGCTTGAGGGCGCCATGCCCCGCCCACTTCCGCTTTGGGGGCCAGCAACAGCTGCTAGGGCAACCCTGGGCATGGAAGGGGGCTGGAGGGCGCCGGGCTCCGCCCACTTCCGCTTTGGGGCCCAGCAACAGTTGCCAGGGCAAGCCTGGGCATGGCAGGGTGCTTGAGGGCGCCAGGCCCCGCCCACTTCCGCTTTGGGGGCTAGCAACAGTTGCCAGGGCAACCTTGGGCATGGCAGGGTGCTTGAGGGCGCCAGGCCCCGCCCACTTCCGCTTTGGGGGGCCAGCAGCAGTTGGAACGGCAACCCTGGGCATGGCAGGGGGCTTGAGGCTGCCAGGCCCCGCCCACTTCCGCTTTGGGGGCCAGCAACAGCTGCCAGGGCAACCCTGGGCATGGCAGGGTGCTTGAGGGCGCCAGGACCCGCCCACTTCCGCTTTGGGGCCCAGCAACAGTTGCCAGGGCAACCCAGGGCATGGCAGGGGGCTGGAGGGCGCCTGGCCCCGCCCTCTTCCGCTTTGGGGCCCAGCAACAGTTGCCAGGGCAAGCCTGGGCATGGCAGGGGGCTTGTGGGCGCCAGGTCCCGCCCACTTCCGCTTTGGGGCCCAGCAAGAGTTGCCAGGGCAAGCCTGGGCATGGCAGGGGGCTTGAGGGCGCCTGGCTCCACCCACTTCCGCATTGGGGCCCAGCATTAGTTGCTAGGGCAACCCAGGGCATGGCAGGGGGCTAGAGGGTGCCTGGCCCCGCCCACTTCCGCTTTGGGGCCCAGCAACAGTTGCCAGGGCAAGCCTGGGCATGGCAGGGGGCTGGAGGGCGCCAGTCCCCGCCCACTTCCGCTTTGGGGCCCAGCAACAGTTGCCAGGGCAACCCTGGGCATGACAGTGGGCTGGAGGGCGCCAGACCCCGCCCACTTCCGCTTTGGGGCCCAGCAACAGCTGCCAGGGCAACCCTGGGCATGGCAGTGGGCTGGAGGGCGCCAGACCCCGCCCACTTCCAGTTTGAGGGTCAGCAACAGTTGCCAGGGCAACCCTGTGCATGGCAGGGGGCTGGAGGGCGCCAGGCCCCGCCCACTTCCGCTTTGGGGCCCAGCAACAGTTGCCAGGGCAACCCAGGGCATGGCAGGGGGCTGGAGGGCGCCTGGCCCCGCCCACTTCCGCTTTGGGGCCCAGCAACAGTTGCCAGGGCAACCCTGGGCATGGCAGGGTGCTTGAGGGCGCCAGGCCCCGCCCACTTCCGCTTTGGGGCCCAGCAACAGTTGCCAGGGCAACCCAGGGCATGGCAGGGGGCTGGAGGGCGCCTGGCCCTGCCCACTTCCGCTTTGGGGCCCAGCAACAGTTGCCAGGGCAACCCTGGGCATGGCAGTGGGCTGGAGGGCGCCAGACCCCGCCCACTTCCAGTTTGAGGGTCAGCAACAGTTGCCAGGGCAACCCTGGGCATGGCAGGGGGCTGGAGGGCGCCAGGCCCCGCCCACTTCCGCTTTGGGGCCCAGCAACAGTTGCCAGGGCAACCCAGGGCATGGCAGGGGGCTGGAGGGCGCCTGGCCCCGCCCACTTCTGCTTTGGGGCCCAGCAACAGTTGCCAGGGCAACCCTGGGCATGGCAGGGTGCTTGAGGGCGCCAGGCCCCGCCCACTTCCGCTTTGGGGCCCAGCAACAGTTGCCAGGGCAACCCAGGGCATGACAGGGGGCTGGAGGGCGCCTGGCCCCGCCCACTTCCGCTTTGGGGCCCAGCAACAGTTGCCAGGGCAACCCTGGGCATGGCAGTGGGCTGGAGGGCGCCAGACCCCGCCCACTTCCAGTTTGAGGGTCAGCAACAGTTGCCAGGGCAACCCTGGGCATGGCAGGGGGCTGGAGGGCCCAAGGCCCCGCCCACTTCCGCTTTGGGGCCCAGAAACAGTTGCCAGGGCAACCCAGGGCATGGCAGGGGGCTGGAGGGCGCCTGGCCCCGCCCACTTCCGCTTTGGTGCCCAGCAACAGTTGCCAGGGCAACCCTGGGCATGGCAGGGGGCTGGAGGGCGCCAGGACCCGCCCACTTCCACTTTGGAGCCCAGAAACAGTTGCCAGGGCAACCCTGGGCATGGCAGGGGGCTGGAGGGCGCCAGGCCCCGCCCACTTCCGTTTTGGGGGCCAGCAACAGTTGCCAGGGCAATCCTGGGCATGGCAGGGGGCTAAAGGGTGCCAGGCCCCGCCCACTTCCGCTTTGGGGGGCCAGCAACAGTTGCCAGGGCAACCCTGGGCATGGCAGGGGGCTTGAGGGCGCCAGGCCCCGCCCACTTCCGCTTTGGGGCCCAGCAACAGTTGCCAGGGCAACCCTGGGCATGGCAGGGGGTTGGAGGGCGCCAGGCCCCGCCTACTTCCGTTTTGGGGGCCAGCAACAGTTGGCAGGGCAAGCCTGGGCATGGCAGGGGGCTGGAGGGCGCCAGGCCCCGCCCACTTCCGTTTTAGGGGCCAGCAACAGTTGCCAGGTTAACCCTGGGCATGGCAGGGGGCTGGAGGGTGCCAGGCCCCGCCCACTTCCGTTTTGGGGGCCAGCAACAGTTGCCTGGGCAACCCAGGGCATGGCAGGGGGCTGGAGGGCGCCAGACCCCGCCCACTTCCGCTTTAGGGGTCAGCAACAGTTGTCTGGGCAACCCAGGGCATGACAGGGGGCTGGAGGGCGCCTGGCCCCGCCCACTTCCGCTTTGGGGCCCAGCAACAGTTGCCAGGGCAACCCTGGGCAAGGCAGGGGGCTTAAGGGTGCCAGGCCCCGCCCAAATCCGCTTTAGGGGTCATCAACAGTTGCCAGGGCAAGCCTGGGCATGGCAGGGGGCTTGAGGGCGCCAGGCCCCGCCCACTTCCGCTTTGGGGGCCAGCAACAGTTGCCAGGGCAACCTTGGGCATGGCAGGGGGCTGGAGGGCGCCAGACACTGCCCACTTCCACTTTGAGGGTCAGCAACAGTTGCCAGGGCAACCCAGGGCATTGCAGGCGGCTGGAGGGCGCCTGGCCCCGCCCACTTCCGCTTTGGGGCCCAGCAACAGTTGCCAGGGCAAGCCTGGGCATGGCAGGGGGCTGGAGGGCCCAAGGCCCCGCCCACTTCCGCTTTGGGGCCCAGAAACAGTTGCCAGGGCAACCCAGGGCATGGCAGGGGGCTGGAGGGCGCCTGGCCCCGCCCACTTCCGCTTTGGGGCCCAGCAACAGTTGCCAGGGCAACCCTGGGCATGGCAGGGGGCTGGAGGGCGCCTGGCCACGCCCACTTCCGCTTTGGGGCCCAGCAACAGTTGCCAGGGCAAGCCTGGGCATGGCAAAGGGCTGGAGGGCGCCAGACCCCGCCCACTTCCGCTTTGGGGGCCAGCAACAGTTGCCAGGGCAACCCTGGGCATGGCAGGGGGCTTAAGGGTGCCAGGCTCCACCCACTTCCGCTTTGGGGGGCGAGCAACAGTTGGAAGGGCAACCCTGGGCATGGCAGGGGGCTTGAGGGCGCCAGGCCCCGCCCACTTCCGCTTTGGGGGCCAGCAACAGTTGCCAGGGCAACCCTGGGCATGGCAGGGGGATTGAGGGCGCCTAGCTCCGCCCACTTCCGCTTTGGGGCCCAGCAACAGTTGCCATGGCAAGCCTGGGCATGGCAGGGGGCCGGAGGGCGCCAGACCCCGCCCACTTCCACTTTGAGGGTCAGCAACAGTTGCCAGGGCAACCTTGGGCATGGCAGGGGGCTGGAGGGTGCCAGGCCCCGCCCACTTCCGCTTTGGGGCCCAGCAACAGTTGCCAGGGCGAGCCTAGGCATTGCAGGGGGCTTGAGGGTGCCAGGTCATTGCAGGGGGCTTGAGGGCGCCAAGCCCCGCCCACTTCCGTTTTGGGGGCCAGCAACAGTTGCCAGGGCAAGCATGGGCATGGCAGGGGGCTTGAGGGTGCCTGGCTCCGCCCACTTCCGCTTTGGGGCCCAGCAACAGTTGCTAGGGCAACCCAGGGCATGGCAGGGGGCTGGAGGGCGCCTGGCCCCGCCCACTTCCGCTTTGGGGCCCAGCAACAGTTGCCAGAACAAACCTTGGGCATGGCACGGGGCTTGTGGGCGCCAGGTCCCGCCCACTTCCGCTTTGGGGCCAGCAACAGTTGCCAGGGCAACCCTGGGCATGGCAGTGTGCTGGAAGGCGCCAGACCCCGCCCACTTCCGCTTTGGGGCCCAGCAACAGTTGCCAGGGCAACCCTGGGCATGGCAGGGGGCTTAAGGGTGCCAGGCCCCGCCCACTTCCGCTTTGGGGCCCAGCAACAGTTGCCAGGGCAACCCTGAACATGGCAGGGGGCTGGAGGGCGCCAAGCCCCGCCCACTTCCGTTTTGGGGGCCAGTAACAGTTGCCAGGGCGAGCCTAGGCATTGCAGGGGGCTTGAGGGTGCCAGGTCATTGCAGGGGGCTTGAGGGCGCCAAGCCCCGCCCACTTCCGTTTTGGGGGCCAGCAACAGTTGCCAGGGCAACCCTGGGCATGGCAGGGGGCTTGAGGGCGCCATGCCCCACCCACTTCCGCTTTGGGGGCCAGCAACAGTTGCCAGGGCGACCCTGGACATGGCAGGGGGCTTGAGGGTGCCAGGTCCTGCCCACTTCCGCTTTGGGGCCCAGCAACAGTTGCCAGGGCAACCGTGGGCATGGCAGGGGCTGGAGGGCGCCAGGCCCCGCCCACTTCCGCTTTGGGGGCCAGCAACAGTTAACAGGGCAACCTTGGGCATGGCAGTGGGCTGGAGGGCGCCAGACACCGCCCACTTCCGCTTTGGGGCCCAGCAACAGTTGCCAGGGCAAGCCTGGGCATGGCAGGGGGCTTGTGGGCGCCAGGTCCCGCCCACTTCCGCTTTGGGGCCCAGCAACAGTTGCCAGGGCAAGCCTGGGCATGGCAGAAGGCTTGAGGGCGTCAGGCCCCGCTCACTTCCGCTTTGAGGGTCAGCAGCAGTTGCCAGGGCAAGCCTGGGCATGGCAGGGGGCTTTAGGGCGCCAGGCCCCGCCCACTTCCGCTTTGGGGGCCGGCAACCTTGAGCATGGCAGGGGGCTTGAGGGCGCCATGCCCCACCCACTTCTGCTTTGGGGGCCAGCAACAGCTGCCAGGGCAACCCTGGGCATGGCAGGGGGCTGGAGGGCGCCAGGCCCTGCCCACTTCCGCTTTAGGGCCCAGCAACAGTTGCCAGGGCAACCCAGGGCATGGCAGGGGGCTGGAGGGCGCCAGGCCCCGCTTACTTCCGCTTTGGGGGCCAGCAACAGTTGCCAGGGCAACCCTGGGCATTGCAGTGGGCTGGAGGGCGCCAGACCCCGCCCACTTCCGCTTTGGGGCTCAGCAACAGCTGCCAGGGCAACCCTGGGCATGGCAGTGGGCTGGAGGGCGCCAGACCCCGCCCACTTCCACTTTGAGGGTCAGCAACAGTTGCCAGGGCAACCCAGGGCATTGCAGGCGGCTGGAGGGCGCCTGGCCCCGCCCACTTCCGCTTTGGGGCCCAGCAACAGTTGCCAGGGCAAGCCTGGGCATGGCAGGGGGCTGGAGGGCCCAAGGCCCCGCCCACTTCCGCTTTGGGGCCCAGAAACAGTTGCCAGGGCAACCCAGGGCATGGCAGGGGGCTGGAGGGCGCCTGGCCCCGCCCACTTCCGCTTTGGGGCCCAGCAACAGTTGCCAGGGCAACCCTGGGCATGGCAGGGGGCTGGAGGGCGCCTGGCCACGCCCACTTCCGCTTTGGGGCCCAGCAACAGTTGCCAGGGCAAGCCTGGGCATGGCAAAGGGCTGGAGGGCGCCAGACCCCGCCCACTTCCGCTTTGGGGGCCAGCAACAGTTGCCAGGGCAACCCTGGGCATGGCAGGGGGCTTAAGGGTGCCAGGCTCCACCCACTTCCGCTTTGGGGGGCGAGCAACAGTTGGAAGGGCAACCCTGGGCATGGCAGGGGGCTTGAGGGCGCCAGGCCCCGCCCACTTCCGCTTTGGGGGCCAGCAACAGTTGCCAGGGCAACCCTGGGCATGGCAGGGGGATTGAGGGCGCCTAGCTCCGCCCACTTCCGCTTTGGGGCCCAGCAACAGTTGCCATGGCAAGCCTGGGCATGGCAGGGGGCCGGAGGGCGCCAGACCCCGCCCACTTCCACTTTGAGGGTCAGCAACAGTTGCCAGGGCAACCTTGGGCATGGCAGGGGGCTGGAGGGTGCCAGGCCCCGCCCACTTCCGCTTTGGGGCCCAGCAACAGTTGCCAGGGCGAGCCTAGGCATTGCAGGGGGCTTGAGGGTGCCAGGTCATTGCAGGGGGCTTGAGGGCGCCAAGCCCCGCCCACTTCCGTTTTGGGGGCCAGCAACAGTTGCCAGGGCAAGCATGGGCATGGCAGGGGGCTTGAGGGTGCCTGGCTCCGCCCACTTCCGCTTTGGGGCCCAGCAACAGTTGCTAGGGCAACCCAGGGCATGGCAGGGGGCTGGAGGGCGCCTGGCCCCGCCCACTTCCGCTTTGGGGCCCAGCAACAGTTGCCAGAACAAACCTTGGGCATGGCACGGGGCTTGTGGGCGCCAGGTCCCGCCCACTTCCGCTTTGGGGCCAGCAACAGTTGCCAGGGCAACCCTGGGCATGGCAGTGTGCTGGAAGGCGCCAGACCCCGCCCACTTCCGCTTTGGGGCCCAGCAACAGTTGCCAGGGCAACCCTGGGCATGGCAGGGGGCTTAAGGGTGCCAGGCCCCGCCCACTTCCGCTTTGGGGCCCAGCAACAGTTGCCAGGGCAACCCTGAACATGGCAGGGGGCTGGAGGGCGCCAAGCCCCGCCCACTTCCGTTTTGGGGGCCAGTAACAGTTGCCAGGGCGAGCCTAGGCATTGCAGGGGGCTTGAGGGTGCCAGGTCATTGCAGGGGGCTTGAGGGCGCCAAGCCCCGCCCACTTCCGTTTTGGGGGCCAGCAACAGTTGCCAGGGCAACCCTGGGCATGGCAGGGGGCTTGAGGGCGCCATGCCCCACCCACTTCCGCTTTGGGGGCCAGCAACAGTTGCCAGGGCGACCCTGGGCATGGCAGTGGGCTGGAGGGCGCCAGACCCCGCCCACTTCCACTTTGAGGGTCAGCAACAGTTGCCAGGGCAACCCAGGGCATTGCAGGGGCTGGAGGGCGCCAGGCCCCGCCCACTTCCGCTTTGGGGGCCAGCAACAGTTAACAGGGCAACCTTGGGCATGGCAGTGGGCTGGAGGGCGCCAGACACCGCCCACTTCCGCTTTGGGGCCCAGCAACAGTTGCCAGGGCAAGCCTGGGCATGGCAGGGGGCTTGTGGGCGCCAGGTCCCGCCCACTTCCGCTTTGGGGCCCAGCAACAGTTGCCAGGGCAAGCCTGGGCATGGCAGAAGGCTTGAGGGCGTCAGGCCCCGCTCACTTCCGCTTTGAGGGTCAGCAGCAGTTGCCAGGGCAAGCCTGGGCATGGCAGGGGGCTTTAGGGCGCCAGGCCCCGCCCACTTCCGCTTTGGGGGCCGGCAACCTTGAGCATGGCAGGGGGCTTGAGGGCGCCATGCCCCACCCACTTCTGCTTTGGGGGCCAGCAACAGCTGCCAGGGCAACCCTGGGCATGGCAGGGGGCTGGAGGGCGCCAGGCCCTGCCCACTTCCGCTTTAGGGCCCAGCAACAGTTGCCAGGGCAACCCAGGGCATGGCAGGGGGCTGGAGGGCGCCAGGCCCCGCTTACTTCCGCTTTGGGGGCCAGCAACAGTTGCCAGGGCAACCCTGGGCATTGCAGTGGGCTGGAGGGCGCCAGACCCCGCCCACTTCCGCTTTGGGGCTCAGCAACAGCTGCCAGGGCAACCCTGGGCATGGCAGTGGGCTGGAGGGCGCCAGACCCCGCCCACTTCCACTTTGAGGGTCAGCAACAGTTGCCAGGGCAACCCTGGGCATGGCAGGGGGCAGGAGGGCGCCAGGCCCCGCTTACTTCCGCTTTGGGGCCCAGCAACAGTTGCCAGGGCAACCCAGGGCATGGCAGGGGGCTGGAGGGCGCCTGGCCCCGCCCACTTCCGCTTTGGGGCCCAGCAACAGTTGCCAGGGCAAGCCTGGGCATGGCAGGGGGCTTGTGGGCGCCAGGTCCCGCCCACTTCCGCTTTGGGGCCCAGCAACAGTTGCGAGGGCAAGCCTGGGCATGGCAGGGGGCTTGAGGGCGCCTGGCTCCGCCCACTTCCGCTTTGGGGCCCAGCAACAGTTGCCAGGGCAAACCAGGGCATGGCAGGGGGCTGGAGGGCGCCTGGCCCCGCCCACTTCCGCTTTGGGGCCCAGCAACATTTGCCAGGGCAAGCCTGGGCATGGCAGGGGGCTAGAGGGCGCCAAGCCCCGCCCACTTCCGCTTTGAGGGCCAGCAACAGTTGCCAGGGCAACCCTGGGCATGGCAGTGGGCTGGAGGGCGCCAGACCCCGCCCACTTCCGCTTTGGGGCCCAGCAACAGTTGCCAGGGCAAACCAGGGCATGGCAGGGGGCTGGAGGGCGCCTGGCCCCGCCCACTTCCGCTTTGGGGCCCAGCAACATTTGCCAGGGCAAGCCTGGGCATGGCAGGGGGCTAGAGGGCGCCAAGCCCCGCCCACTTCCGCTTTGAGGGCCAGCAACAGTTGCCAGGGCAACCCTGGGCATGGCAGTGGGCTGGAGGGCGCCAGACCCCGCCCACTTCCGCTTTGGAGCCCAGCAACAGCTGCCAGGGCAACCCTGGGCATGGCAGGGGGCTTGTGGGCGCCAGGTCCCGCCCACTTCCGCTTTGGGGGCCAGCAACAGTTGCCAGGGCAACCCTGGGCATGGCAGTGGGCTGGAGGGCGCCAGACCCCGCCCACTTCCGCTTTGGAGCCCAGCAACAGCTGCCAGGGCAACCCTGGGCATGGCAGTGGGCTGTAGGGCGCCAGACCCCGCCCACTTTCACTTTGAGGGTCAGCAACAGTTGCCAGGGCAACCTTGGGCATGGCAGGGGGCTGGAGGGCGCCTGGCCCCGCCCACTTCCGCTTTGGGGCCCAGCAACAGTTGCCAGGGCAAGCCTGGGCATGGCAGGGGGCTTGAGGGCGCCAGGCCCCGCCCACATCCGCTTTGGGGCCCAGCAACAGTTGCCAGGGCAACCCAGGGCATGACAGGGGGCTGGAGGGCGCCTGGCCCCGCCCACTTCCGCTTTGGGGCCCAGCAACAGTTGCCAGGGCAAGCCTGGGCATGGCAGGGGGCTTGAGGGCGCCAGGCCCCGCCCACTTCCGCTTTGGGGGCGAGCAACAGTTGCCAGGGCAACCTTGGGCATGGCAGGGGGCTGGAGGGCGCCAGACACTGCCCACTTCCACTTTGAGGGTCAGCAACAGTTGCCAGGGCAACCCAGGGCATTGCAGGCGGCTGGAGGGCGCCAGGCCCCGCCCACTTCCGCTTTGGGGCCCAGCAACAGTTGCCAGGGCAAGCCTGGGCATGGCAGGGGGCTTGAGGGCGCCTGGCTCCGCCCACTTCCGCTTTGGGGCCCAGCAACAGTTGCCAGGGCAACCCAGGGCATGGCAGGGGGCTGGAGGGCGCCTGGCCCCGCCCACTTCCGCTTTGGGGCCCAGCAACAGTTGCCAGGGCAAGCCTGGGCATGGCAGAGGGCTGGAGGGCGCCAGGCCCCGCCCACTTCCGCTTTGGGGGCCAGCAACAGTTGCCAGGGCAACCCTGGGCATGGCAGGGGGCTTAAGGGTGCCAGGCCCCGCCCACTTCCGCTTTGGGGGCGTGCAACAGTTGGAAGGGCAACCCTGGGCATGGCAGGGGGCTTGAGGGCGCCAGGCCCCGCCCACTTCCGCTTTGGGGGCCAGCAACAGTTGCCAGGGCAACCCTGGGCATGGCAGGGAGATTGAGGGCGCCTGGCTCCGCCCACTTCCGCTTTGGGGCCCAGCAACAGTTGCCAGGGCAAGTCTGGGCATGGCAGGGGGCCGGAGGGCGCCAGGCCCCGACCACTTCCGCTTTAGGGGTCATCAACAGTTGCCAGGGCAACCCAGGGCATGGCAGGGGGCTGGAGGGCGCCTGGCCCCGCCCACTTCCGTTTTGGGGCCCAGCAATAGTTGCAAGGGCAAGCCTGGGCATGGCAGGGGGCTGCAGGGCGCCAGGTCCTGCCCACTTCTGCTTTGGGGCCCCAGCAACAGCTGCCAGGGCAACCCTGTTCATGGCAGGGGGCTTGAAGGCGCCAGGCCCCGCCCACTTCCGCTTTGGGGGGCCAGCAATAGTTGGCAGGGCAACCCTGGGCATGGCAGGGCGCTTGAGGGCGCCAGGCCCCGCCCACTTCCGCTTTGGGGGCCAGCAACAGTTGCCAGGGCAACCCTGGGCATGGCAGGGGGCTGGAGGGCGCCAGGCCCCGCCCACTTCCGCTTTGAGGGCCAGCAACAGTTGCCAGGGCAACCCTGGGCATGGCAGGGGGCTTGAGGGCGCCATGCCCCGCCCACTTCCGCTTTGGGGGCCAGCAACAGCTGCCAGGGCAACCCTGGGCATGGCAGGGGCTGGAGGGCGCCGGGCTCCGCCCACTTCCACTTTGGGGCCCAGCAACAGTTGCAGGGCAAGCCTGGGCATGGTAGGGTGCTTGAGGGCGCCAGGCCCCGCCCACTTCCGCTTTGGGGCCCAGCAACAGCTGCCAGGGCAACCCTGGGCATGGCAGTGTGCTGGAGGGCGCCAGGCCCCGCCCACTTCCGCTTTGAGGGTCAGCAACAGTTGCCAGGGCAACCCTGGGCATGGCAGGGGGCTGGAGGGCACCATGCCCCGCCCACTTCCGCTTTGGGGCTAGCAACAGTTGTCAAGGAAACCCTGGGCATGGCAGGGGGCTTGAGGGCGCCAGGCCCCGCCCACTTCCACTTTGGGGTCAGCAACAGTTGCCAGGGCAACCCTGGGCATGGCAGGGGGCTTGAGGGCGCCAGGCCCCGCCCACTTCCGCTTTGGGGGCCAGCAACAGTTGCCATGGCAACCCTGCGCATGGCAGGGGGCTTGAGGGCGACAGGACCCACCCACTTCCGCTTTGGGGGGCCAGCAATAGTTGGCAGGGCAACCCTGGGCATGGCAGGGGGCTTGAGGGCGCCAGGCCCCGCCCACTTCGGCTTTGGGGGCCAGCAACAGTTGCCAGGGCAACCCTGGGCATGGCAGGGGGCTGGAGGGCGCCAGGCCCCGCCCACTTCCGCTTTGAGGGCCAGCAACAGTTGCCAGGGAAACCCTGGGCATGGCAGGGGGCTGGAGGGCGCCAGGCACCGCCCACTTCCGCTTTGGGGCCCAGCAACAGTTGCCAGGGCAAGCCTGGGCATGGCAGGGTGCTTAAAGGCGCCAGGCCCCGCCCACTTCCGCTTTGGGGGCTAGCAACAGTTGCCAGGGCAACCTTGGGCATGGCAGGGTGATTGAGGGCGCCAGGCCCCGCCCACTTCCGCTTTGGGGGGCCAGCAGCAGTTGGAACGGCAACCCTGGGCATGGCAGGGGGCTTGAGGCTGCCAGGCCCCGCCCACTTCCGCTTTGGGGGCCAGCAACAGCTGCCAGGGCAACCCTGGGCATGGCAGGGTGCTTGAGGGCGCCAGGACCCGCCCACTTCCGCTTTGGGGCCCAGCAACAGTTGCCAGGGCAACCCAGGGCATGGCAGGGGGCTGGTGGGCGCCTGGCCCCGCCCACTTCCGCTTTGGGGCCCAGCAACAGTTGCCAGGGCAAGCCTGGTCATGGCAGGGGGCTTGTGGGCGCCAGGTCCCGCCCACTTCCGCTTTGGGGCCCAGCAAGAGTTGCCAGGGCAAGCCTGGGCATGGCAGGGGGCTTGGGGGCGCCTGGCTCCACCCACTTCCGCATTGGGGCCCAGCATTAGTTGCTAGGGCAACCCAGGGCATGGCAGGGGGCTAGAGGGTGCCTGGCCCCGCCCACTTCCGCTTTGGGGCCCAGCAACAGTTGCCAGGGCAAGCCTGGGCATGGCAGGGGGCTGGAGGGCGCCAGTCCCCGCCCACTTCCGCTTTGGGGCCCAGCAACAGTTGCCAGGGCAACCCTGGGCATGACAGTGGGCTGGAGGGCGCCAGACCCCGCCCACTTCCGCTTTGGGGCCCAGCAACAGCTGCCAGGGCAATCCTGGGCATGGCAGTGGGCTGGAGGGCGCCAGACCCCGCCCACTTCCAGTTTGAGGGTCAGCAACAGTTGCCAGGGCAACCCTGTGCATGGCAGGGGGCTGGAGGGCGCCAGGCCCCGCCCACTTCCGCTTTGGGGCCCAGCAACAGTTGCCAGGGCAACCCAGGGCATGGCAGGGGGCTGGAGGGCGCCTGGCCCCGCCCACTTCCGCTTTGGGGCCCAGCAACAGTTGCCAGGGCAACCCTGGGCATGGCAGGGTGCTTGAGGGCGCCAGGCCCCGCCCACTTCCGCTTTGGGGCCCAGCAACAGTTGCCAGGGCAACCCAGGGCATGGTAGGGGGCTGGAGGGCGCCTGGCCCCGCCCACTTCCGCTTTGGGGCCCAGCAACAGTTGCCAGGGCAACCCTGGGCAGGGCAGTGGGCTGGAGGGCGCCAGACCCCGCCCACTTCCAGTTTGAGGGTCAGCAACAGTTGCCAGGGCAACCCTGGGCATGGCAGGGGGCTGGAGGACCCAAGGCCCTGCCCACTTCCGCTTTGGGGCCCAGAAAAAGTTGCCAGGGCAACCCAGGGCATGGCAGGGGGCTGGAGGGCGCCTGGCCCTGCCCACTTCCGCTTTGGGGCCCAGCAACAGTTGCCAGGACAACCCTGGGCATGGCAGTGGGCTGGAGGGCGCCAGACCCCGCCCACTTCCAGTTTGAGGGTCAGCAACAGTTGCCAGGGCAACCCTGGGCATGGCAGGGGGCTGGAGGGCGCCAGGCCCCGCCCACTTTCGCTTTGGGGCCCAGCAACAGTTGCCAGGGCGAGCCTGGGCATGACAGGGGGCTGGAGGGCGCCAGGTCCCGCCCACTTCCGCTTTGGGGCCCAGCAACAGTTGCCAGGGCAAGCCTGGGCATGGCAGGGTGCTTGAGGGCGCCAGGCCCCGCTCACTTCCGCTTTGAGGGTCAGCAGCAGTTGCCAGGGCAACCCTGTGCATGGCAGGGGGCTGGAGGGCGGCAGGCACCGCCCACTTCCGCTTTGGGGCCCAGCAACAGTTGCCAGGGCAACCCAGGGCATGGCAGGGGGCTGGAGGGCGCCTGGCCCCGCCCACTTCCGCTTTGGGGGCCAGCAACAGTTAACAGGGCAACCTTGGGCATGGCAGTGGGCTGGAGGGCGCCAGACACCGCCCACTTCCGCTTTGGGGCCCAGCAACAGTTGCCAGGGCAAGCCTGGGCATGGCAGGGGGCTTGTGGGCGCCAGGTCCCGCCCACTTCCGCTTTGGGGCCCAGCAACAGTTGCCAGGGCAAGTCTGGGCATGGCAGGGAGCTTGAGGGCGCCTGGCTCCGCCCACTTCCGCTTTGAGGGTCAGCAGCAGTTGCCAGGGCAACCCTGGGCATGGCAGGGGGCTGGAGGGCGACAGGCCCCGCCCACTTCCGTTTTGGGGCCAGCAACAGTTGCCAGGGCGAGCCTGGGCATGACAGGGGGCTTGAGGGCGCCAGGTCCCGCCCACTTCCGCTTTGGGGCCCAGCAACAGTTGCCAGGGCAAGCCTGGGCATGGCAGAAGGCTTGAGGGCGTCAGGCCCCGCCCACTTCCGCTTTGAGGGTCAGCAGCAGTTGCCAGGGCAAGCCTGGGCATGGCAGGGGGCTTTAGGGCGCCAGGCCCCGCCCACTTCCGCTTTGGGGGCCGGCAACCTTGGGCATGGCAGGGGGCTTGAGGGCGCCATGCCCCACCCACTTCTGCTTTGGGGGCCAGCAACAGCTGCCAGGGCAACCCTGGGCATGGCAGGGGGCTGGAGGGCGCCAGGCCCTGCCCATTTCCGCTTTGGGGCCCAGCAACAGTTGCCAGGGCAACCCAGGGCATGGCAGGGGGCTGGAGGGCGCCAGGCCCCGCTTACTTCCGCTTTGGGGGCCAGCAACAGTTGCCAGGGCAACCCTGGGCATGGCAGTGGGCTGGAGGGCGCCAGACCCCGCCCACTTCCGCTTTGGGGCTCAGCAACAGCTGCCAGGGCAACCCTGGGCATGGCAGGGGGCTGGAGGGCGCCTGGCCCCGCCCACTTCCGCTTTGGGGCCCAGCAACAGTTGCCAGGGCAACCCTGGGCATGGCAGTGGGCTGGAGGGCGCCAGACCCCGCCCACTTCCAGTTTGAGGGTCAGCAACAGTTGCCAGGGCAACCCTGGGCATGGCAGGGGGCTGGAGGGCGCCAGGCCCCGCCCACTTTCGCTTTGGGGCCCAGCAACAGTTGCCAGGGCGAGCATGGGCATGACAGGGGGCTGGAGGGCGCCAGGTCCCGCCCACTTCCGCTTTGGGGCCCAGCAACAGTTGCCAGGGAAAGCCTGGGCATGGCAGGGTGCTTGAGGGCGCCAGGCCCCGCTCACTTCCGCTTTGAGGGTCAGCAGCAGTTGCCAGGGCAACCCTGTGCATGGCAGGGGGCTGGAGGGCGGCAGGCCCCGCCCACTTCCGCTTTGGGGCCCAGCAACAGTTGCCAGGGCAACCCAGGGCATGGCAGGGGGCTGGAGGGCGCCTGGCCCCGCCCACTTCCGCTTTGGGGGCCAGCAACAGTTAACAGGGCAACCTTGGGCATGGCAGTGGGCTGGAGGGCGCCAGACACCGCCCACTTCCGCTTTGGGGCCCAGCAACAGTTGCCAGGGCAAGCCTGGGCATGGCAGGGGGCTTGTGGGCGCCAGGTCCCGCCCACTTCCGCTTTGGGGCCCAGCAACAGTTGCCAGGGCAAGCCTGGGCATGGCAGGGAGCTTGAGGGCGCCTGGCTCCGCCCACTTCCGCTTTGAGGGTCAGCAGCAGTTGCCAGGGCAATCCTGGGCATTACAGGGGGCTTGAGGGCGCCAGGCCCCGCCCACTTTCGTTTTGGGGGCCAGCAACAGTTGCCAGGGCAACCCTGGGCATGGCAGGGGGCTGGAGGGCGACAGGCCCCGCCCACTTCCGTTTTGGGGCCAGCAACAGTTGCCAGGGCGAGCCTGGGCATGACAGGGGGCTTGAGGGCGCCAGGTCCCGCCCACTTCCGCTTTGGGGCCCAGCAACAGTTGCCAGGGCAAGCCTGGGCATGGCAGAAGGCTTGAGGGCGTCAGGCCCCGCTCACTTCCGCTTTGAGGGTCAGCAGCAGTTGCCAGGGCAAGCCTGGGCATGGCAGGGGGCTTTAGGGCGCCAGGCCCCGCCCACTTCCGCTTTGGGGGCCGGCAACCTTGGGCATGGCAGGGGGCTTGAGGGCACCATGCCCCACCCACTTCTGCTTTGGGGGCCAGCAACAGCTGCCAGGGCAACCCTGGGCATGGCAGGGGGCTGGAGGGCGCCAGGCCCTGCCCATTTCTGCTTTGGGGCCCAGCAACAGTTGCCAGGGCAACCCAGGGCATGGCAGGGGGCTGGAGGGCGCCAGGCCCCGCTTACTTCCGCTTTGGGGGCCAGCAACAGTTGCCAGGGCAACCCTGGGCATGGCAGTGGGCTGGAGGGCGCCAGACCCCGCCCACTTCCGCTTTGGGGCTCAGCAACAGCTGCCAGGGCAACCCTGGGCATGGCAGGGGGCTGGAGGGCGCCTGGCCCCGCCCACTTCCGCTTTGGGGCCCAGCAACAGTTGCCAGGGCAACCCTGGGCATGGCAGTGGGCTGGAGGGCGCCAGACCCCGCCCACTTCCAGTTTGAGGGTCAGCAACAGTTGCCAGGGCAACCCTGGGCATGGCAGGGGGCTGGAGGGCCCAAGGCCCCGCCCACTTCCGCTTTGGGGCCCAGAAAAAGTTGCCAGGGCAACCCAGGGCATGGCAGGGGGCTGGAGGGCGCCTGGCCCTGCCCACTTCCGCTTTGGGGCCCAGCAACAGTTGCCAGGGCAACCCTGGGCATGGCAGTGGGCTGGAGGGCGCCAGACCCCGCCCACTTCCAGTTTGAGGGTCAGCAACAGTTGCCAGGGCAACCCTGGGCATGGCAGGGGGCTGGAGGGCGCCAGGCCCCGCCCACTTTCGCTTTGGGGCCCAGCAACAGTTGCCAGGGCGAGCCTGGGCATGACAGGGGGCTGGAGGGCGCCAGGTCCCGCCCACTTCCGCTTTGGGGCCCAGCAACAGTTGCCAGGGCAAGCCTGGGCATGGCAGGGTGCTTGAGGGCGCCAGGCCCCGCTCACTTCCGCTTTGAGGGTCAGCAGCAGTTGCCAGGGCAACCCTGTGCATGGCAGGGGGCTGGAGGGCGGCAGGCACCGCCCACTTCCGCTTTGGGGCCCAGCAACAGTTGCCAGGGCAACCCAGGGCATGGCAGGGGGCTGGAGGGCGCCTGGCCCCGCCCACTTCCGCTTTGGGGGCCAGCAACAGTTAACAGGGCAACCTTGGGCATGGCAGTGGGCTGGAGGGCGCCAGACACCGCCCACTTCCGCTTTGGGGCCCAGCAACAGTTGCCAGGGCAAGCCTGGGCATGGCAGGGGGCTTGTGGACGCCAGGTCCCGCCCACTTCCGCTTTGGGGCCCAGCAACAGTTGCCAGGGCAAGTCTGGGCATGGCAGGGAGCTTGAGGGCGCCTGGCTCCGCCCACTTCCGCTTTGAGGGTCAGCAGCAGTTGCCAGGGCAATCCTGGGCATTACAGGGGGCTTGAGGGCGCCAGGCCCCGCCCACTTTCGTTTTGGGGGCCAGCAACAGTTGCCAGGGCAACCCTGGGCATGGCAGGGGGCTGGAGGGCGACAGGCCCCGCCCACTTCCGTTTTGGGGCCAGCAACAGTTGCCAGGGCGAGCCTGGGCATGACAGGGGGCTTGAGGGCGCCAGGTCCCGCCCACTTCCGCTTTGGGGCCCAGCAACAGTTGCCAGGGCAAGCCTGGGCATGGCAGAAGGCTTGAGGGCGTCAGGCCCCGCCCATTTCCGCTTTGAGGGTCAGCAGCAGTTGCCAGGGCAAGCCTGGGCATGGCAGGGGGCTTTAGGGCGCCAGGCCCCGCCCACTTCCGCTTTGGGGGCCGGCAACCTTGGGCATGGCAGGGGGCTTGAGGGCGCCATGCCCCACCCACTTCTGCTTTGGGGGCCAGCAACAGCTGCCAGGGCAACCCTGGGCATGGCAGGGGGCTGGAGGGCGCCAGGCCCTGCCCATTTCCGCTTTGGGGCCCAGCAACAGTTGCCAGGGCAACCCAGGGCATGGCAGGGGGCTGGAGGGCGCCAGGCCCCGCTTACTTCCGCTTTGGGGGCCAGCAACAGTTGCCAGGGCAACCCTGGGCATGGCAGTGGGCTGGAGGGCGCCAGACCCCGCCCACTTCCGCTTTGGGGCTCAGCAACAGCTGCCAGGGCAACCCTGGGCATGGCAGGGGGCTGGAGGGCGCCTGGCCCCGCCCACTTCCGCTTTGGGGCCCAGCAACAGTTGCCAGGGCAACCCTGGGCATGGCAGTGGGCTGGAGGGCGCCAGACCCCGCCCACTTCCAGTTTGAGGGTCAGCAACAGTTGCCAGGGCAACCCTGGGCATGGCAGGGGGCTGGAGGGCGCCAGGCCCCGCCCACTTTCGCTTTGGGGCCCAGCAACAGTTGCCAGGGCGAGCATGGGCATGACAGGGGGCTGGAGGGCGCCAGGTCCCGCCCACTTCCGCTTTGGGGCCCAGCAACAGTTGCCAGGGCAAGCCTGGGCATGGCAGGGTGCTTGAGGGCGCCAGGCCCCGCTCACTTCCGCTTTGAGGGTCAGCAGCAGTTGCCAGGGCAACCCTGTGCATGGCAGGGGGCTGGAGGGCGGCAGGCCCCGCCCACTTCCGCTTTGGGGCCCAGCAACAGTTGCCAGGGCAACCCAGGGCATGGCAGGGGGCTGGAGGGCGCCTGGCCCCGCCCACTTCCGCTTTGGGGGCCAGCAACAGTTAACAGGGCAACCTTGGGCATGGCAGTGGGCTGGAGGGCGCCAGACACCGCCCACTTCCGCTTTGGGGCCCAGCAACAGTTGCCAGGGCAAGCCTGGGCATGGCAGGGGGCTTGTGGGCGCCAGGTCCCGCCCACTTCCGCTTTGGGGCCCAGCAACAGTTGCCAGGGCAAGCCTGGGCATGGCAGGGAGCTTGAGGGCGCCTGGCTCCGCCCACTTCCGCTTTGAGGGTCAGCAGCAGTTGCCAGGGCAATCCTGGGCATTACAGGGGGCTTGAGGGCGCCAGGCCCCGCCCACTTTCGTTTTGGGGGCCAGCAACAGTTGCCAGGGCAACCCTGGGCATGGCAGGGGGCTGGAGGGCGACAGGCCCCGCCCACTTCCGTTTTGGGGCCAGCAACAGTTGCCAGGGCGAGCCTGGGCATGACAGGGGGCTTGAGGGCGCCAGGTCCCGCCCACTTCCGCTTTGGGGCCCAGCAACAGTTGCCAGGGCAAGCCTGGGCATGGCAGAAGGCTTGAGGGCGTCAGGCCCCGCTCACTTCCGCTTTGAGGGTCAGCAGCAGTTGCCAGGGCAAGCCTGGGCATGGCAGGGGGCTTTAGGGCGCCAGGCCCCGCCCACTTCCGCTTTGGGGGCCGGCAACCTTGGGCATGGCAGGGGGCTTGAGGGCGCCATGCCCCACCCACTTCTGCTTTGGGGGCCAGCAACAGCTGCCAGGGCAACCCTGGGCATGGCAGGGGGCTGGAGGGCGCCAGGCCCTGCCCATTTCTGCTTTGGGGCCCAGCAACAGTTGCCAGGGCAACCCAGGGCATGGCAGGGGGCTGGAGGGCGCCAGGCCCCGCTTACTTCCGCTTTGGGGGCCAGCAACAGTTGCCAGGGCAACCCTGGGCATGGCAGTGGGCTGGAGGGCGCCAGACCCCGCCCACTTCCGCTTTGGGGCTCAGCAACAGCTGCCAGGGCAACCCTGGGCATGGCAGGGGGCTGGAGGGCGCCTGGCCCCGCCCACTTCCGCTTTGGGGCCCAGCAACAGTTGCCAGGGCAAGCCTGGGCATGGCAGGGGGCTTGAGGGCGCCAGGCCCCGCCCACATCCGCTTTGGGGCCCAGCAACAGTTGCCAGGGCAACCCAGGGCATGACAGGGGGCTGGAGGGCGCCTGGCCCCGCCCACTTCCGCTTTGGGGGCCAGCAACAGTTGCCAGGGCAACCCTGGGCATGGCAGGGGGATTGAGGGCGCCAGGCCCCGACCACTTCCGCTTTAGGGGTCATCAACAGTTGCCAGGGCAACTCAGGGCATGGCAGGGGGCTGGAGGGCGCCTGGCCCCGCCCACTTCCGTTTTGGGGCCCAGCAATAGTTGCAAGGGCAAGCCTGGGCATGGCAGGGGGCTGGAGGGCGCCAGGTCCTGCCCACTTCTGCTTTGGGGCCCAGCAACAGCTGCCAGGGCCACCATGTTCATGGCAGGGGGCTTGAAGGCGCCAGGCCCCGCCCACTTCCGCTTTGGGGGGCCAGCAATAGTTGGCAGGGCAACCCTGGGCATGGCAGGGCGCTTGAGGGCGCCAGGCCCCGCCCACTTCCGCTTTGGGGGCCAGCAACAGTTGCCAGGGAAACCCTGGGCATGGCAGGGGGCTGGAGGGTGCCAGGCCCCGCCCACTTGCGCTTTGAGGGCCAGCAACAGTTGCCAGGGCAACCCTGGGCATGGCAGGGGGCTTGAGGGCGCCATGCCCCGCCCACTTCTGCTTTGGGGGCCAGCAACAGCTGCCAGGGCAACCCTGGGCATGGCAGGGGGCTGGAGGGCGCCGGGCTCCGCCCACTTCCGCTTTGGGGCCAAGCAACAGTTGCCAGGGCAAGCCTGGGCATGGCAGGGTGCTTGAGGGCGCCAGGCCCCGCCCACTTCCGCTTTGGGGGCTAGCAACAGTTGCCAGGGCAACCTTGGGCATGGCAGGGTGCTTGAGGGCGCCAGGCCCCGCCCACTTCCGCTTTGGGGGGCCAGCAGCAGTTGGAACGGCAACCCTGGGCATGGCTGGGGGCTTGAGGCTGCCAGGCCCCGCCCACTTCCGCTTTGGGGGCCAGCAACAGCTGCCAGGGCAACCCTGGGCATGGCAGGGTGCTTGAGGGCGCCAGGCCCCGCCCACTTCCGCTTTGGGGCCCAGCAACAGTTGCCAGGGCAACCCAGGGCATGACAGGGGGCTGGAGGGCGCCTGGCCCCGCCCACTTCCGCTTTGGGGCCCAGCAACAGTTGCCAGGGCAACCCTGGGCATGGCAGTGGGCTGGAGGGCGCCAGACCCCGCCCACTTCCAGTTTGAGGGTCAGCAACAGTTGCCAGGGCAACCCTGGGCATGGCAGGGGGCTGGAGGGCCCAAGGCCCCGCCCACTTCCGCTTTGGGGCCCAGAAAAAGTTGCCAGGGCAACCCAGGGCATGGCAGGGGGCTGGAGGGCGCCTGGCCCCGCCCACTTCCGCTTTGGGGCCCAGCAACAGTTGCCAGGGCAACCCTGGGCATGGCAGGGGGCTGGAGGGCGCCAGGACCCGCCCACTTCCACTTTGGAGCCCAGAAACAGTTGCCAGGGCAACCCTGGGCATGGCAGGGGGCTGGAGGGCGCCAGGCCCCGCCCACTTCCGTTTTGGGGGCCAGCAACAGTTGCCAGGGCAATCCTGGGCATGGCAGGGGGCTAAAGGGTGCCAGGCCCCGCCCACTTCCGCTTTGGGGGGCCAGCAACAGTTGCCAGGGCAACCCTGGGCATGGCAGGGGGCTTGAGGGCGCCAGGCCCCGCCCCACTTCCGCTTTGGGGCCCAGCAACAGTTGCCAGGGCAACCCTGGGCATGGCAGGGGGTTGGAGGGCGCCAGGCCCCGCCTACTTCCGTTTTGAGGGCCAGCAACAGTTGGCAGGGCAAGCCTGGGCATGGCAGGGGGCTGGAGGGCGCCAGGCCCCGCCCACTTCCGTTTTAGGGGCCAGCAACAGTTGCCAGGTTAACCCTGGGCATGGCAGGGGGCTGGAGGGCGCCAGGCCCCGCCCACTTCCTTTTTGGGGGCCAGCAACAGTTGCCTGGGCAACCCAGGGCATGGCAGGGGGCTGGAGGGCGCCAGACCCCGCCCACTTCCGCTTTAGGGGTCAGCAACAGTTGTCTGCGCAACACAGGGCATGACAGGGGGCTGGAGGGCGCCTGGCCCCGCCCACTTCCGCTTTGGGGCCCAGCAACAGTTGCCAGGGCAACCCTGGGCAAGGCAGGGGGCTTAAGGGTGCCAGGCCCCGCCCAAATCCGCTTTAGGGGTCATCAACAGTTGCCAGGGCAAGCCTGGGCATGGCAGGGGGCTTGAGGGCGCCAGGCCCCGCCCACTTCCGCTTTGGGGGCCAGCAACAGTTGCCAGGGCAACCTTGGGCATGGCAGGGGGCTGGAGGGCGCCAGACACTGCCCACTTCCACTTTGAGGGTCAGCAACAGTTGCCAGGGCAACCCAGGGCATTGCAGGCGGCTGGAGGGCGCCTGGCCCCGCCCACTTCCGCTTTGGGGCCCAGCAACAGTTGCCAGGGCAAGCCTGGGCATGGCAGGGGGCTGGAGGGCCCAAGGCCCCGCCCACTTCCGCTTTGGGGCCCAGAAACAGTTGCCAGGGCAACCCAGGGCATGGCAGGGGGCTGGAGGGCGCCTGGCCCCGCCCACTTCCGCTTTGGGGCCCAGCAACAGTTGCCAGGGCAACCCTGGGCATGGCAGGGGGCTGGAGGGCGCCTGGCCCCGCCCACTTCCGCTTTGGGGCCCAGCAACAGTTGCCAGGGCAAGCCTGGGCATGGCAGAGGGCTGGAGGGCGCCAGACCCCGCCCACTTCCGCTTTGGGGGCCAGCAACAGTTGCCAGGGCAACCCTGGGCATGGCAGGGGGCTTAAGGGTGCCAGGCTCCGCCCACTTCCGCTTTGGGGGGCGAGCAACAGTTGGAAGGGCAACCCTGGGCATGGCAGGGGGCTTGAGGGCGCCAGGCCCCGCCCACTTCCGCTTTGGGGGCCAGCAACAGTTGCCAGGGCAACCCTGGGCATGGCAGGGGGATTGAGGGCGCCTGGCTCCGCCCACTTCCGCTTTGGGGCCCAACAACAGTTGCCAGGGCAAGCCTGGGCATGGCAGGGGGCCGGAGGGCGCCAGACCCCGCCCACTTCCACTTTGAGGGTCAGCAACAGTTGCCAGGGCAACCTTGGGCATGGCAGGGGGCTGGAGGGCGCCAGGCCCCGCCCACTTCCGCTTTGGGGCCCAGCAACAGTTGCCAGGGCAACCCAGGGCATGGCAGGGGGCTGGAGGGCGCCTGGCCCTGCCCACTTCCGCTTTATGGCCCAGCAACAGTTGCCAGAACAAAACTTGGGCATGGCATGGGGCTTGTGGGCGCCAGGTCCCGCCCACTTCCGCTTTGGGGCCCAGCAACAGTTGCCAGGGCAAGCATGGGCATGGCAGGGGGCTTGAGGGTGCCTGGCTCCGCCCACTTCCGCTTTGGGGCCCAGCAACAGTTGCTAGGGCAACCCAGGGCATGGCAGGGGGCTGGAGGGCGCCTGGCCCCGCCCACTTCCGCTTTGGGGCCCAGCAACAGTTGCCAGGGCAAGCCTGGGCATGGCAGAGGGCTGGAGGGCGCCAGGCCCCGCCCACTTCCGCTTTGGGGCCCAGCAAGAATTGCCAGGGCAAGCCTGGGCATGGCAGGGGGCTTGAGGGCGCCTGGCTCCACCCACTTCCGCATTGGGGCCCAGCATTAGTTGCTAGGGCAACCCAGGGCATGGCAGGGGGCTAGAGGGTGCCTGGCCCCGCCCACTTCCGCTTTGGGGCCCAGCAACAGTTGCCAGGGCAAGCCTGGGCATGGCAGGGGGCTGGAGGGCGCCAGTCCCCGCCCACTTCCGCTTTGGGGCCCAGCAACAGTTGCCAGGGCAACCCTGGGCATGACAGTGGGCTGGAGGGCGCCAGACCCCGCCCACTTCCGCTTTGGGGCCCAGCAACAGCTGCCAGGGCAACCCTGGGCATGGCAGTGGGCTGGAGGGCGCCAGACCCCGCCCACTTCCAGTTTGAGGGTCAGCAACAGTTGCCAGGGCAACCCTGTGCATGGCAGGGGGCTGGAGGGCGCCAGGCCCCGCCCACTTCCGCTTTGGGGCCCAGCAACAGTTGCCAGGGCAGCCCAGGGCATGGCAGGGGGCTGGAGGGCACCTGGCCCCGCCCACTTCCGCTTTGGGGCCCAGCAACAGTTGCCAGGGCAACCCTGGGCATGGCAGGGTGCTTGAGGGCGCCAGGCCCCACCCACTTCCGCTTTGGGGCCCAGCAACAGTTGCCAGGGCAACCCAGGGCATGGCAGGGGGCTGGAGGGCGCCTGGCCCTGCCCACTTCCGCTTTGGGGCCCAGCAACAGTTGCCAGGGCAACCCTGGGCATGGCAGTGGGCTGGAGGGCGCCAGACCCCGCCCACTTCCAGTTTGAGGGTCAGCAACAGTTGCCAGGGCAACCCTGGGCATGGCAGGGGGCTGGAGGGCGCCAGGCCCCGCCCACTTCCGCTTTGGGGCCCAGCAACAGTTGCCAGGGCAACCCAGGGCATGGCAGGGGGCTGGAGGGCGCCTGGCCCCGCCCACTTCCGCTTTGGGGCCCAGCAACAGTTGCCAGGGCAACCCTGGGCATGGCAGGGTGCTTGAGGGCGCCAGGCCCCGCCCACTTCCGCTTTGGGGCCCAGCAACAGTTGCCAGGGCAACCCAGGGCATGACAGGGGGCTGGAGGGCGCCTGGCCCCGCCCACTTCCGCTTTGGGGCCCAGCAACAGTTGCCAGGGCAACCCTGGGCATGGCAGTGGGCTGGAGGGCGCCAGACCCCGCCCACTTCCAGTTTGAGGGTCAGCAACAGTTGCCAGGGCAACCCTGGGCATGGCAGGGGGCTGGAGGGCCCAAGGCCCCGCCCACTTCCGCTTTGGGGCCCAGAAAAAGTTGCCAGGGCAACCCAGGGCATGGCAGGGGGCTGGAGGGCGCCTGGCCCCGCCCACTTCCGCTTTGGGGCCCAGCAACAGTTGCCAGGGCAACCCTGGGCATGGCAGGGGGCTGGAGGGCGCCAGGACCCGCCCACTTCCACTTTGGAGCCCAGAAACAGTTGCCAGGGCAACCCTGGGCATGGCAGGGGGCTGGAGGGCGCCAGGCCCCGCCCACTTCCGTTTTGGGGGCCAGCAACAGTTGCCAGGGCAATCCTGGGCATGGCAGGGGGCTAAAGGGTGCCAGGCCCCGCCCACTTCCGCTTTGGGGGGCCAGCAACAGTTGCCAGGGCAACCCTGGGCATGGCAGGGGGCTTGAGGGCGCCAGGCCCCGCCCACTTCCGCTTTGGGGCCCAGCAACAGTTGCCAGGGCAACCCTGGGCATGGCAGGGGGTTGGAGGGCGCCAGGCCCCGCCTACTTCCGTTTTGAGGGCCAGCAACAGTTGGCAGGGCAAGCCTGGGCATGGCAGGGGGCTGGAGGGCGCCAGGCCCCGCCCACTTCCGTTTTAGGGGCCAGCAACAGTTGCCAGGTTAACCCTGGGCATGGCAGGGGGCTGGAGGGCGCCAGGCCCCGCCCACTTCCTTTTTGGGGGCCAGCAACAGTTGCCTGGGCAACCCAGGGCATGGCAGGGGGCTGGAGGGCGCCAGACCCCGCCCACTTCCGCTTTAGGGGTCAGCAACAGTTGTCTGCGCAACCCAGGGCATGACAGGGGGCTGGAGGGCGCCTGGCCCCGCCCACTTCCGCTTTGGGGCCCAGCAACAGTTGCCAGGGCAACCCTGGGCAAGGCAGGGGGCTTAAGGGTGCCAGGCCCCGCCCAAATCCGCTTTAGGGGTCATCAACAGTTGCCAGGGCAAGCCTGGGCATGGCAGGGGGCTTGAGGGCGCCAGGCCCCGCCCACTTCCGCTTTGGGGGCCAGCAACAGTTGCCAGGGCAACCTTGGGCATGGCAGGGGGCTGGAGGGCGCCAGACACTGCCCACTTCCACTTTGAGGGTCAGCAACAGTTGCCAGGGCAACCCAGGGCATTGCAGGCGGCTGGAGGGCGCCTGGCCCCGCCCACTTCCGCTTTGGGGCCCAGCAACAGTTGCCAGGGCAAGCCTGGGCATGGCAGGGGGCTGGAGGGCCCAAGGCCCCGCCCACTTCCGCTTTGGGGCCCAGAAACAGTTGCCAGGGCAACCCAGGGCATGGCAGGGGGCTGGAGGGCGCCTGGCCCCGCCCACTTCCGCTTTGGGGCCCAGCAACAGTTGCCAGGGCAACCCTGGGCATGGCAGGGGGCTGGAGGGCGCCTGGCCCCGCCCACTTCCGCTTTGGGGCCCAGCAACAGTTGCCAGGGCAAGCCTGGGCATGGCAGAGGGCTGGAGGGCGCCAGACCCCGCCCACTTCCGCTTTGGGGGCCAGCAACAGTTGCCAGGGCAACCCTGGGCATGGCAGGGGGCTTAAGGGTGCCAGGCTCCGCCCACTTCCGCTTTGGGGGGCGAGCAACAGTTGGAAGGGCAACCCTGGGCATGGCAGGGGGCTTGAGGGCGCCAGGCCCCGCCCACTTCCGCTTTGGGGGCCAGCAACAGTTGCCAGGGCAACCCTGGGCATGGCAGGGGGATTGAGGGCGCCTGGCTCCGCCCACTTCCGCTTTGGGGCCCAGCAACAGTTGCCAGGGCAAGCCTGGGCATGGCAGGGGGCCGGAGGGCGCCAGACCCCGCCCACTTCCACTTTGAGGGTCAGCAACAGTTGCCAGGGCAACCTTGGGCATGGCAGGGGGCTGGAGGGCGCCAGGCCCCGCCCACTTCCGCTTTGGGGCCCAGCAACAGTTGCCAGGGCAACCCAGGGCATGGCAGGGGGCTGGAGGGCGCCTGGCCCTGCCCACTTCCGCTTTATGGCCCAGCAACAGTTGCCAGAACAAAACTTGGGCATGGCATGGGGCTTGTGGGCGCCAGGTCCCGCCCACTTCCGCTTTGGGGCCCAGCAACAGTTGCCAGGGCAAGCATGGGCATGGCAGGGGGCTTGAGGGTGCCTGGCTCCGCCCACTTCCGCTTTGGGGCCCAGCAACAGTTGCTAGGGCAACCCAGGGCATGGCAGGGGGCTGGAGGGCGCCTGGCCCCGCCCACTTCCGCTTTGGGGCCCAGCAACAGTTGCCAGGGCAAGCCTGGGCATGGCAGAGGGCTGGAGGGCGCCAGGCCCCGCCCACTTCCGCTTTGGGGGCCAGCAACAGTTGCCAGGGCAACCCTGGGCATGGCAGGGGGCTTAAGGGTGCCAGGCCCCGCCCACTTCCGCTTTGGGGGGCGAGCAACAGTTGGAAGGGCAACCCTGGGCATGGCAGGGGGCTTGAGGGCGCCAGGCCTCGCCCACTTCCGCTTTGGGGGCCAGCAACAGTTGCCAGGGCAACCCTGGGCATGGCAGGGGGCTGGAGGGCGCCAGGCCCCGCCCACTTCCGCTTTGGGGCCCAGCAACAGTTGCCAGGGCAACCCAGGGCATGGCAGGGGGCTGGAGGGCGCCTGGCCCCGCCCACTTCCGCTTTGGGCCCAGCAACAGTTGCCAGGGCAACCCTGGGCATGGCAGGGTGCTTGAGGGCGCCAGGCCCCGCCCACTTCCGCTTTGGGGCCCAGCAACAGTTGCCAGGGCAACCCAGGGCATGGCAGGGGGCTGGAGGGCGCCTGGCCCTGCCCACTTCCGCTTTGGGGCCCAGCAACAGTTGCCAGGGCAACCCTGGGCATGGCAGTGGGCTGGAGGGCGCCAGACCCCGCCCACTTCCAGTTTGAGGGTCAGCAACAGTTGCCAGGGCAACCCTGGGCATGGCAGGGGGCTGGAGGGCGCCAGGCCCCGCCCACTTCCGCTTTGGGGCCCAGCAACAGTTGCCAGGGCAACCCAGGGCATGGCAGGGGGCTGGAGGGCGCCTGGCCCCGCCCACTTCCGCTTTGGGGCCCAGCAACAGTTGCCAGGGCAACCCTGGGCATGGCAGGGTGCTTGAGGGCGCCAGGCCCCGCCCACTTCCGCTTTGGGGCCCAGCAACAGTTGCCAGGGCAACCCAGGGCATGACAGGGGGCTGGAGGGCGCCTGGCCCCGCCCACTTCCGCTTTGGGGCCCAGCAACAGTTGCCAGGGCAACCCTGGGCATGGCAGTGGGCTGGAGGGCGCCAGACCCCGCCCACTTCCAGTTTGAGGGTCAGCAACAGTTGCCAGGGCAACCCTGGGCATGGCAGGGGGCTGGAGGGCCCAAGGA
>NW_028142300.1:0-94464 GCF_055691185.1 Crinia signifera | reverse complement strand
TGGCCCCCTTCAGCCCCCTGCCATGCCCCGGGTTGCCCTGGCAACTGTTGCTGGCCCCCAAAGCGGAAGTGGGCGGGTCCAGGCGCCCTTAAGCCCCTGCCATGCCCAGGGTAGCCCTGGCAACTGTTGCTGGCCCCAAAGCGGAAGTGGGCGGGTCCAGGCCCCCTTAAGCCCCCTGCCATGCCCAGGGTAGCCCTGGCAACTGTTGCTGGAACCCAAAGCGGAAGTGGGCGGGTCCAGGCCCCCGTAAGCCCCCTGCCATGCCCAGGGTAGCCCTGGCAACTGTTGCTGGCCCCCAAAGCGGAAGTGGGCGGGTCCAGGCCCCCTTAAGCCCCCTGCCATGCCCAGGGTAGCCCTGGCAACTGTTGCTGGCCCCCAAAGCGGAAGTGGGCGGGTCCAGGCCCCCTTAAGCCCCCTGCCATGCCCAGGGTAGCCCTGGCAACTGTTGCTGGCCCCCAAAGCAGAAGTGGGCGGGTCCAGGCCCCCTTAAGCCTCCTGCCCATGCCCAGAGTTGAAATGGCAACTGTTGCTTGCCCCCAAAGCGGAAGTGGGCGGGTCCAGGCGCCTTTAAGCCCCCTGCCATGCCCAGGGTTGCCCTGGCAACTGTTGCTGGCCCCCAAAGCGGAAGTGGGCGGGTCCAGGCCCCCTTCAGCCCCTGCCATGCCCAGGGTAGCCCTGGCAACTGTTGCTGGCCCCCAAAGCGGAAGTGGGCGGGTCCAGGCCCCCTTAAGCCCCCTGCCATGCCCAGGGTTGTCCTGGCAACTGTTGCTGGACCCCAAAGCGGAAGTGGGCGGGTCCAGGCCCCCTTAATCCCCCTGCCATGCCCAGGGTAGCCCTGGCAACTGTTGCTGGCCCCCAAAGCGGAAGTGGGCGGGTCCAGGCCCCCTTCAGCCCCCTGCCATGCCCCGGGTTGCCCTGGCAACTGTTGCTGGCCCCCAAAGCGGAAGTGGGCGGGTCCAGGCGCCCTTAAGCCCCCTGCCATGCCCAGGGTAGCCCTGGCAACTGTTGCTGGCCCC
This sequence comes from Crinia signifera, assembly GCF_055691185.1. Taxonomy (NCBI): domain Eukaryota; kingdom Metazoa; phylum Chordata; class Amphibia; order Anura; family Myobatrachidae; genus Crinia; species Crinia signifera. The sequence goes on along the minus strand of NW_028142300.1, from coordinate 93,448 downwards.
AAAGCGGAAGTGGGCGGGTCCAGGCCCCCTTAAGCCCCTGCCATGCCCAGGGTAGCCCTGGCTACTTTTGCTGGCCCCCAAAGCGGAAGTGGGCGGGTACAGGCCCCTTAAGCCCCCTGCCATACACAGGGTAGCCCTGGCAACTGTTGCTGGCCCCCAAAGCGGAAGTGGGCGGGTCCAGGCCCCCTTAAGCCCCCTGCCATGCCCAGGGTAGCCCTGGCAACTGTTGCTGGCCCCCAAAGCGGAAGTGGGCGGGTCCAGGCCCCCTTAAGCCCCCTGCCATGCCCAGGGTAGCCCTGGCAACTGTTGCTGGCCCCCAAAGCAGAAGTGGGCGGGTCCAGGCCCCCTTAAGCCTCCTGCCATGCCCAGAGTTGAAATGGCAACTGTTGCTTGCCCCCAAAGCGGAAGTGGGCGGGTCCAGGCGCCTTTAAGCCCCCTGCCATGCCCAGGGTTGCCCTGGCAACTGTTGCTGGCCCCCAAAGCGGAAGTGGGCGGGTCCAGGCCCCCTTCAGCCCCTGCCATGCCCAGGGTAGCCCTGGCAACTGTTGCTGGCCCCCAAAGCGGAAGTGGGCGGGTCCAGGCCCCCTTAAGCCCCCTGCCATGCCCAGGGTTGTCCTGGCAACTGTTGCTGGACCCCAAAGCGGAAGTGGGCGGGTCCAGGCCCCCTTAATCCCCCTGCCATGCCCAGGGTAGCCCTGGCAACTGTTGCTGGCCCCCAAAGCGGAAGTGGGCGGGTCCAGGCCCCCTTCAGCCCCCTGCCATGCCCCGGGTTGCCCTGGCAACTGTTGCTGGCCCCCAAAGCGGAAGTGGGCGGGTCCAGGCGCCCTTAAGCCCCCTGCCATGCCCAGGGTAGCCCTGGCAACTGTTGCTGGCCCAAAGCGGAAGTGGGCGGGTCCAGGCCCTCTTAAGCCCCCTGCCATGCCCAGGGTAGCCCTGGCAACTGTTGCTGGAACCCAAAGCGGAAGTGGGCGGGTCCAGGCCCCCGTAAGCCCCCTGCCATGCCCAGGGTAGCCCTGGCAACTGTTGCTGGCCCCCAAAGCGGAAGTGGGCGGGTCCAGGCCCCCTTAAGCCCCCTGCCATGCCCAGGGTGGCCCTGGCAACTGTTGCTGGCCCCCAAAGCGGAAGTGGGCGGGTCCAGGCCCCTTAAGCCCCCTGCCATGCCCAGGGTAGCCCTGGCAACTGTTGCTGGCCCCCAAAGCGGAAGTGGGCGGGTCCAGGCCCCCTTTAGCCCCCTGCCATGCCCAGGGTAGCCCTGGCAACTGTTGCTGGCCCCCAAAGCGGAAGTGGGCGGGTCCAGGACCCCTTAAGCCCCCTGCCATGCCCAGGGTAACCCTGGCAACTGTTGCTGGCCCCCAAAGCGGAAGTGGGCGGGTGCAGGCCCCCTTAAGCCCCCTGCCATGCCCAGGGTAGCCCTGGCAACTGTTGCTGGCCCCCAAAGCGGAAGTGGGCGGGTACAGGCCCCCTTCAGCCCCCTGCCATGCCCAGGGTAGCCCTGGCAACTGTTGCTGGCCCCCAAAGCGGAAGTGGGCGGGTCCAGGCCCCCTTAAGCCCCTGCCATGCCCAGGGTTTCCCTGGCAACTGTTGCTGGCCCCCCAAAGCGGAAGTGGGCGGGTCCTGGCGCCCTTAATCCCCCTGCCATGCCCAGGGTAGCCCTGGCAACTGTTGCTGGTCCCCAAAGCGGAAGTGGGCGGGTCCAGGCCCCCTTCAGCCCCCTGCCATGCCCAGGGTAGCCCTGGCAACTGTTGCTGGCCGCCAAAGTGGAAGTGGGCGGGTCCAGGCCCCCTTCAGCCCCCTGCCATGCCCAGGGTAGCCCTGGCAACTGTTGCTGGCCCCCAAAGCGGAAGTGGGCGGGTCCAGGCCCCCTTAAGCCCCCTGCCATGCCCAGGGTAGCCCTGGCAACTGTTGCTGGCCCCCAAAGCGGAAGTGGGCGGGTACAGGCCCCTTAAGCCCCCTGCCATACACAGGGTAGCCCTGGCAACTGTTGCTGGCCCCCAAAGCGGAAGTGGGCGGGTCCAGGCCCCCTTAAGCCCCCTGCCATGCCCAGGGTAGCCCTGGCAACTGTTGCTGGCCCCCAAAGCGGAAGTGGGCGGGTCCAGGCCCCCTTAAGCCCCCTGCCATGCCCAGGGTAGCCCTGGCAACTGTTGCTGGCCCCCAAAGCAGAAGTGGGCGGGTCCAGGCCCCCTTAAGCCTCCTGCCATGCCCAGAGTTGAAATGGCAACTGTTGCTTGCCCCCAAAGCGGAAGTGGGCGGGTCCAGGCGCCTTTAAGCCCCCTGCCATGCCCAGGGTTGCCCTGGCAACTGTTGCTGGCCCCCAAAGCGGAAGTGGGCGGGTCCAGGCCCCCTTCAGCCCCTGCCATGCCCAGGGTAGCCCTGGCAACTGTTGCTGGCCCCCAAAGCGGAAGTGGGCGGGTCCAGGCCCCCTTAAGCCCCCTGCCATGCCCAGGGTTGTCCTGGCAACTGTTGCTGGACCCCAAAGCGGAAGTGGGCGGGTCCAGGCCCCCTTAATCCCCCTGCCATGCCCAGGGTAGCCCTGGCAACTGTTGCTGGCCCCCAAAGCGGGAAGTGGGCGGGTCCAGGCCCCCTTCAGCCCCCTGCCATGCCCCGGGTTGCCCCTGGCAACTGTTGCTGGCCCCCAAAGCGGAAGTGGGCGGGTCCAGGCGCCCTTAAGCCCCCTGCCATGCCCAGGGTAGCCCTGGCAACTGTTGCTGGCCCCAAAGCGGAAGTGGGCGGGTCCAGGCCCCCTTAAGCCCCTGCCATGCCCAGGGTAGCCCTGGCTACTTTTGCTGGCCCCCAAAGCGGAAGTGGGCGGGTACAGGCCCCTTAAGCTCCCTGCCATACACAGGGTAGCCCTGGCAACTGTTGCTGGCCCCCAAAGCGGAAGTGGGCGGGTCCAGGCCCCCTTAAGCCCCCTGCCATGCCCAGGGTAGCCCTGGCAACTGTTGCTGGCCCCCAAAGCGGAAGTGGGCGGGTCCAGGCCCCCTTAAGCCCCCTGCCATGCCCAGGGTAGCCCTGGCAACTGTTGCTGGCCCCCAAAGCAGAAGTGGGCGGGTCCAGGCCCCCTTAAGCCTCCTGCCATGCCCAGAGTTGAAATGGCAACTGTTGCTTGCCCCCAAAGCGGAAGTGGGCGGGTCCAGGCGCCTTTAAGCCCCCTGCCATGCCCAGGGTTGCCCTGGCAACTGTTGCTGGCCCCCAAAGCGGAAGTGGGCGGGTCCAGGCCCCCTTCAGCCCCTGCCATGCCCAGGGTAGCCCTGGCAACTGTTGCTGGCCCCCAAAGCGGAAGTGGGCGGGTCCAGGCCCCCTTAAGCCCCCTGCCATGCCCAGGGTTGTCCTGGCAACTGTTGCTGGACCCCAAAGCGGAAGTGGGCGGGTCCAGGCCCCCTTAATCCCCCTGCCATGCCCAGGGTAGCCCTGGCAACTGTTGCTGGCCCCCAAAGCGGAAGTGGGCGGGTCCAGGCCCCCTTCAGCCCCCTGCCATGCCCCGGGTTGCCCTGGCAACTGTTGCTGGCCCCCAAAGCGGAAGTGGGCGGGTCCAGGCGCCCTTAAGCCCCCTGCCATGCCCAGGGTAGCCCTGGCAACTGTTGCTGGCCCCAAAGCGGAAGTGGGCGGGTCCAGGCCCCCTTAAGCCCCCTGCCATGCCCAGGGTAGCCCTGGCAACTGTTGCTGGCCGCCAAAGTGGAAGTGGGCGGGTCCAGGCCCCCTTCAGCCCCCTGCCATGCCCAGGGTAGCCCTGGCAACTGTTGCTGGCCCCCAAAGCGGAAGTGGGCGGGTCCAGGCCCCCTTAAGCCCCCTGCCATGCCCAGGGTAGCCCTGGCAACTGTTGCTGGCCCCCAAAGCGGAAGTGGGCGGGTACAGGCCCCTTAAGCCCCCTGCCATACACAGGGTAGCCCTGGCAACTGTTGCTGGCCCCCAAAGCGGAAGTGGGCGGGTCCAGGCCCCCTTAAGCCCCCTGCCATGCCCAGGGTAGCCCTGGCAACTGTTGCTGGCCCCCAAAGCGGAAGTGGGCGGGTCCAGGCCCCCTTAAGCCATGCCCAGGGTAGCCCTGGCAACTGTTGCTGGCCCCCAAAGCGGAAGTGGGCGATTCCAGGCCCCCTTAAGTCCCCTGCCATGCCCAGGGTTGTCCTGGCAACTGTTGCTGGCCCCCAAAGCGGAAGTGGGCGGGTCCAGGCCCCCTTAAGCCCCCTGCCATGCCCAGGGTAGCCCTGGCAACTGTTGCTGGCCCCCAAAGCAGAAGTGGGCGGGTCCAGGCCCCCTTAATCCCCCTGCCATGCCCAGGGTAGCCCTGGCAACTGTTGCTGGCCCCCAAAGCGGAAGTGGGCGGGTCCAGGCCCCCTTCAGCCCCCTGCCATGCCCCGGGTTGCCCTGGCAACTGTTGCTGGCCCCCAAAGCGGAAGTGGGCGGGTCCAGGCGCCCTTAAGCCCCCTGCCATGCCCAGGGTAGCCCTGGCAACTGTTGCTGGCCCCAAAGCGGAAGTGGGCGGGTCCAGGCCCCCTTAAGCCCCTGCCATGCCCAGGGTAGCCCTGGCTACTTTTGCTGGCCCCCAAAGCGGAAGTGGGCGGGTACAGGCCCCTTAAGCCCCCTGCCATACACAGGGTAGCCCTGGCAACTGTTGCTGGCCCCCAAAGCGGAAGTGGGCGGGTCCAGGCCCCCTTAAGCCCCCTGCCATGCCCAGGGTAGCCCTGGCAACTGTTGCTGGCCCCCAAAGCGGAAGTGGGCGGGTCCAGGCCCCCTTAAGCCCCCTGCCATGCCCAGGGTAGCCCTGGCAACTGTTGCTGGCCCCCAAAGCAGAAGTGGGCGGGTCCAGGCCCCCTTAAGCCTCCTGCCATGCCCAGAGTTGAAATGGCAACTGTTGCTTGCCCCCAAAGCGGAAGTGGGCGGGTCCAGGCGCCTTTAAGCCCCCTGCCATGCCCCGGGTTGCCCTGGCAACTGTTGCTGGCCCCCAAAGCGGAAGTGGGCGGGTCCAGGCGCCCTTAAGCCCCCTGCCATGCCCAGGGTAGCCCTGGCAACTGTTGCTGGCCCCAAAGCGGAAGTGGGCGGGTCCAGGCCCCCTTAAGCCCCTGCCATGCCCAGGGTAGCCCTGGCTACTTTTGCTGGCCCCCAAAGCGGAAGTGGGCGGGTACAGGCCCCTTAAGCCCCCTGCCATACACAGGGTAGCCCTGGCAACTGTTGCTGGCCCCCAAAGCGGAAGTGGGCGGGTCCAGGCCCCCTTAAGCCCCCTGCCATGCCCAGGGTAGCCCTGGCAACTGTTGCTGGCCCCCAAAGCGGAAGTGGGCGGGTCCAGGCCCCCTTAAGCCCCCTGCCATGCCCAGGGTAGCCCTGGCAACTGTTGCTGGCCCCCAAAGCAGAAGTGGGCGGGTCCAGGCCCCCTTAAGCCTCCTGCCATGCCCAGAGTTGAAATGGCAACTGTTGCTTGCCCCCAAAGCGGAAGTGGGCGGGTCCAGGCGCCTTTAAGCCCCCTGCCATGCCCAGGGTTGCCCTGGCAACTGTTGCTGGCCCCCAAAGCGGAAGTGGGCGGGTCCAGGCCCCCTTCAGCCCCTGCCATGCCCAGGGTAGCCCTGGCAACTGTTGCTGGCCCCCAAAGCGGAAGTGGGCGGGTCCAGGCCCCCTTAAGCCCCCTGCCATGCCCAGGGTTGTCCTGGCAACTGTTGCTGGACCCCAAAGCGGAAGTGGGCGGGTCCAGGCCCCCTTAATCCCCCTGCCATGCCCAGGGTAGCCCTGGCAACTGTTGCTGGCCCCCAAAGCGGAAGTGGGCGGGTCCAGGCCCCCTTCAGCCCCCTGCCATGCCCCGGGTTGCCCTGGCAACTGTTGCTGGCCCCCAAAGCGGAAGTGGGCGGGTCCAGGCGCCCTTAAGCCCCCTGCCATGCCCAGGGTAGCCCTGGCAACTGTTGCTGGCCCCAAAGCGGAAGTGGGCGGGTCCAGGCCCCCTTAAGCCCCCTGCCATGCCCAGGGTAGCCCTGGCAACTGTTGCTGGAACCCAAAGCGGAAGTGGGCGGGTCCAGGCCCCCGTAAGCCCCCTGCCATGCCCAGGGTAGCCCTGGCAACTGTTGCTGGCCCCCAAAGCGGAAGTGGGCGGGTCCAGGCCCCCTTAAGCCCCCTGCCATGCCCAGGGTAGCCCTGGCAACTGTTGCTGGCCCCCAAAGCGGAAGTGGGCGGGTCCAGGCCCCCTTAAGCCCCCTGCCATGCCCAGGGTAGCCCTGGCAACTGTTGCTGGCCCCCAAAGCAGAAGTGGGCGGGTCCAGGCCCCCTTAATCCCCCTGCCATGCCCAGGGTAGCCCTGGCAACTGTTGCTGGCCCCCAAAGCGGAAGTGGGCGGGTCCAGGCCCCCTTCAGCCCCCTGCCATGCCCCGGGTTGCCCTGGCAACTGTTGCTGGCCCCCAAAGCGGAAGTGGGCGGGTCCAGGCGCCCTTAAGCCCCCTGCCATGCCCAGGGTAGCCCTGGCAACTGTTGCTGGCCCCAAAGCGGAAGTGGGCGGGTCCAGGCCCCCTTAAGCCCCTGCCATGCCCAGGGTAGCCCTGGCTACTTTTGCTGGCCCCCAAAGCGGAAGTGGGCGGGTACAGGCCCCTTAAGCCCCCTGCCATACACAGGGTAGCCCTGGCAACTGTTGCTGGCCCCCAAAGCGGAAGTGGGCGGGTCCAGGCCCCTTAAGCCCCCTGCCATGCCCAGGGTAGCCCTGGCAACTGTTGCTGGCCCCCAAAGCGGAAGTGGGCGGGTCCAGGCCCCCTTAAGCCCCCTGCCATGCCCAGGGTAGCCCTGGCAACTGTTGCTGGCCCCCAAAGCAGAAGTGGGCGGGTCCAGGCCCCCTTAAGCCTCCTGCCATGCCCAGAGTTGAAATGGCAACTGTTGCTTGCCCCCAAAGCGGAAGTGGGCGGGTCCAGGCGCCTTTAAGCCCCCTGCCATGCCCCGGGTTGCCCTGGCAACTGTTGCTGGCCCCCAAAGCGGAAGTGGGCGGGTCCAGGCGCCCTTAAGCCCCCTGCCATGCCCAGGGTAGCCCTGGCAACTGTTGCTGGCCCCAAAGCGGAAGTGGGCGGGTCCAGGCCCCCTTAAGCCCCTGCCATGCCCAGGGTAGCCCTGGCTACTTTTGCTGGCCCCCAAAGCGGAAGTGGGCGGGTACAGGCCCCTTAAGCCCCCTGCCATACACAGGGTAGCCCTGGCAACTGTTGCTGGCCCCCAAAGCGGAAGTGGGCGGGTCCAGGCCCCCTTAAGCCCCCTGCCATGCCCAGGGTAGCCCTGGCAACTGTTGCTGGCCCCCAAAGCGGAAGTGGGCGGGTCCAGGCCCCCTTAAGCCCCCTGCCATGCCCAGGGTAGCCCTGGCAACTGTTGCTGGCCCCCAAAGCAGAAGTGGGCGGGTCCAGGCCCCCTTAAGCCTCCTGCCATGCCCAGAGTTGAAATGGCAACTGTTGCTTGCCCCCAAAGCGGAAGTGGGCGGGTCCAGGCGCCTTTAAGCCCCCTGCCATGCCCAGGGTTGCCCTGGCAACTGTTGCTGGCCCCCAAAGCGGAAGTGGGCGGGTCCAGGCCCCCTTCAGCCCCTGCCATGCCCAGGGTAGCCCTGGCAACTGTTGCTGGCCCCCAAAGCGGAAGTGGGCGGGTCCAGGCCCCCTTCAGCCCCCTGCCATGCCCCGGGTTGCCCTGGCAACTGTTGCTGGCCCCCAAAGCGGAAGTGGGCGGGTCCAGGCGCCCTTAAGCCCCCTGCCATGCCCAGGGTAGCCCTGGCAACTGTTGCTGGCCCCAAAGCGGAAGTGGGCGGGTCCAGGCCCCCTTAAGCCCCCTGCCATGCCCAGGGTAGCCCTGGCAACTGTTGCTGGAACCCAAAGCGGAAGTGGGCGGGTCCAGGCCCCCGTAAGCCCCCTGCCATGCCCAGGGTAGCCCTGGCAACTGTTGCTGGCCCCCAAAGCGGAAGTGGGCGGGTCCAGGCCCCCTTAAGCCCCCTGCCATGCCCAGGGTAGCCCTGGCAACTGTTGCTGGCCCCCAAAGCGGAAGTGGGCGGGTCCAGGCCCCCTTAAGCCCCCTGCCATGCCCAGGGTAGCCCTGGCAACTGTTGCTGGCCCCCAAAGCAGAAGTGGGCGGGTCCAGGCCCCCTTAAGCCTCCTGCCATGCCCAGAGTTGAAATGGCAACTGTTGCTTGCCCCCAAAGCGGAAGTGGGCGGGTCCAGGCGCCTTTAAGCCCCCTGCCATGCCCAGGGTTGCCCTGGCAACTGTTGCTGGCCCCCAAAGCGGAAGTGGGCGGGTCCAGGCCCCCTTCAGCCCCTGCCATGCCCAGGGTAGCCCTGGCAAACTGTTGCTGGCCCCCAAAGCGGAAGTGGGCGGGTCCAGGCCCCCTTAAGCCCCCTGCCATGCCCAGGGTTGTCCTGGCAACTGTTGCTGGACCCCAAAGCGGAAGTGGGCGGGTCCAGGCCCCCTTAATCCCCCTGCCATGCCCAGGGTAGCCCTGGCAACTGTTGCTGGCCCCCAAAGCGGAAGTGGGCGGGTCCAGGCCCCCTTCAGCCCCCTGCCATGCCCCGGGTTGCCCTGGCAACTGTTGCTGGCCCCCAAAGCGGAAGTGGGCGGGTCCAGGCGCCCTTAAGCCCCCTGCCATGCCCAGGGTAGCCCTGGCAACTGTTGCTGGCCCCAAAGCGGAAGTGGGCGGGTCCAGGCCCCCTTAAGCCCCTGCCATGCCCAGGGTAGCCCTGGCTACTTTTGCTGGCCCCCAAAGCGGAAGTGGGCGGGTACAGGCCCCTTAAGCCCCCTGCCATACACAGGGTAGCCCTGGCAACTGTTGCTGGCCCCCAAAGCGGAAGTGGGCGGGTCCAGGCCCCCTTAAGCCCCCTGCCATGCCCAGGGTAGCCCTGGCAACTGTTGCTGGCCCCCAAAGCGGAAGTGGGCGGGTCCAGGCCCCCTTAAGCCCCCTGCCATGCCCAGGGTTGTCCTGGCAACTGTTGCTGGACCCCAAAGCGGAAGTGGGCGGGTCCAGGCCCCCTTAATCCCCCTGCCATGCCCAGGGTAGCCCTGGCAACTGTTGCTGGCCCCCAAAGCGGAAGTGGGCGGGTCCAGGCCCCCTTCAGCCCCCTGCCATGCCCCGGGTTGCCCTGGCAACTGTTGCTGGCCCCCAAAGCGGAAGTGGGCGGGTCCAGGCGCCCTTAAGCCCCCTGCCATGCCCAGGGTAGCCCTGGCAACTGTTGCTGGCCCCAAAGCGGAAGTGGGCGGGTCCAGGCCCCCTTAAGCCCCCTGCCATGCCCAGGGTAGCCCTGGCAACTGTTGCTGGAACCCAAAGCGGAAGTGGGCGGGTCCAGGCCCCCGTAAGCCCCCTGCCATGCCCAGGGTAGCCCTGGCAACTGTTGCTGGCCCCCAAAGCGGAAGTGGGCGGGTCCAGGCCCCCTTAAGCCCCCTGCCATGCCCAGGGTAGCCCTGGCAACTGTTGCTGGCCCCCAAAGCGGAAGTGGGCGGGTCCAGGCCCCCTTAAGCCCCCTGCCATGCCCAGGGTAGCCCTGGCAACTGTTGCTGGCCCCCAAAGCAGAAGTGGGCGGGTCCAGGCCCCCTTAAGCCTCCTGCCATGCCCAGAGTTGAAATGGCAACTGTTGCTTGCCCCCAAAGCGGAAGTGGGCGGGTCCAGGCGCCTTTAAGCCCCCTGCCATGCCCAGGGTTGCCCTGGCAACTGTTGCTGGCCCCCAAAGCGGAAGTGGGCGGGTCCAGGCCCCCTTCAGCCCCTGCCATGCCCAGGGTAGCCCTGGCAACTGTTGCTGGCCCCCAAAGCGGAAGTGGGCGGGTCCAGGCCCCCTTAAGCCCCCTGCCATGCCCAGGGTTGTCCTGGCAACTGTTGCTGGACCCCAAAGCGGAAGTGGGCGGGTCCAGGCCCCCTTAATCCCCCTGCCATGCCCAGGGTAGCCCTGGCAACTGTTGCTGGCCCCCAAAGCGGAAGTGGGCGGGTCCAGGCCCCCTTCAGCCCCCTGCCATGCCCCGGGTTGCCCTGGCAACTGTTGCTGGCCCCCAAAGCGGAAGTGGGCGGGTCCAGGCGCCCTTAAGCCCCCTGCCATGCCCAGGGTAGCCCTGGCAACTGTTGCTGGCCCCAAAGCGGAAGTGGGCGGGTCCAGGCCCCCTTAAGCCCCTGCCATGCCCAGGGTAGCCCTGGCTACTTTTGCTGGCCCCCAAAGCGGAAGTGGGCGGGTACAGGCCCCTTAAGCCCCCTGCCATACACAGGGTAGCCCTGGCAACTGTTGCTGGCCCCCAAAGCGGAAGTGGGCGGGTCCAGGCCCCCTTAAGCCCCCTGCCATGCCCAGGGTAGCCCTGGCAACTGTTGCTGGCCCCCAAAGCGGAAGTGGGCGGGTCCAGGCCCCCTTAAGCCCCCTGCCATGCCCAGGGTAGCCCTGGCAACTGTTGCTGGCCCCCAAAGCAGAAGTGGGCGGGTCCAGGCCCCCTTAAGCCTCCTGCCATGCCCAGAGTTGAAATGGCAACTGTTGCTTGCCCCCAAAGCGGAAGTGGGCGGGTCCAGGCGCCTTTAAGCCCCCTGCCATGCCCAGGGTTGCCCTGGCAACTGTTGCTGGCCCCCAAAGCGGAAGTGGGCGGGTCCAGGCCCCCTTCAGCCCCTGCCATGCCCAGGGTAGCCCTGGCAACTGTTGCTGGCCCCCAAAGCGGAAGTGGGCGGGTCCAGGCCCCCTTAAGCCCCCTGCCATGCCCAGGGTTGTCCTGGCAACTGTTGCTGGACCCCAAAGCGGAAGTGGGCGGGTCCAGGCCCCCTTAATCCCCCTGCCATGCCCAGGGTAGCCCTGGCAACTGTTGCTGGCCCCCAAAGCGGAAGTGGGCGGGTCCAGGCCCCCTTCAGCCCCCTGCCATGCCCCGGGTTGCCCTGGCAACTGTTGCTGGCCCCCAAAGCGGAAGTGGGCGGGTCCAGGCGCCCTTAAGCCCCCTGCCATGCCCAGGGTAGCCCTGGCAACTGTTGCTGGCCCCAAAGCGGAAGTGGGCGGGTCCAGGCCCCCTTAAGCCCCCTGCCATGCCCAGGGTAGCCCTGGCAACTGTTGCTGGAACCCAAAGCGGAAGTGGGCGGGTCCAGGCCCCCGTAAGCCCCCTGCCATGCCCAGGGTAGCCCTGGCAACTGTTGCTGGCCCCCAAAGCGGAAGTGGGCGGGTCCAGGCCCCCTTAAGCCCCCTGCCATGCCCAGGGTAGCCCTGGCAACTGTTGCTGGCCCCCAAAGCGGAAGTGGGCGGGTCCAGGCCCCTTAAGCCCCCTGCCATGCCCAGGGTAGCCCTGGCAACTGTTGCTGGCCCCCAAAGCGGAAGTGGGCGGGTCCAGGCCCCCTTTAGCCCCCTGCCATGCCCAGGGTAGCCCTGGCAACTGTTGCTGGCCCCCAAAGCGGAAGTGGGCGGGTCCAGGACCCCTTAAGCCCCCTGCCATGCCCAGGGTAACCCTGGCAACTGTTGCTGGCCCCCAAAGCGGAAGTGGGCGGGTGCAGGCCCCCTTAAGCCCCCTGCCATGCCCAGGGTAGCCCTGGCAACTGTTGCTGGCCCCCAAAGCGGAAGTGGGCGGGTACAGGCCCCCTTCAGCCCCCTGCCATGCCCAGGGTAGCCCTGGCAACTGTTGCTGGCCCCCAAAGCGGAAGTGGGCGGGTCCAGGCCCCCTTAAGCCCCCTGCCATGCCCAGGGTTTCCCTGGCAACTGTTGCTGGCCCCCCAAAGCGGAAGTGGGCGGGTCCTGGCGCCCTTAATCCCCCTGCCATGCCCAGGGTAGCCCTGGCAACTGTTGCTGGTCCCCAAAGCGGAAGTGGGCGGGTCCAGGCCCCCTTCAGCCCCCTGCCATGCCCAGGGTAGCCCTGGCAACTGTTGCTGGCCGCCAAAGTGGAAGTGGGCGGGTCCAGGCCCCCTTCAGCCCCCTGCCATGCCCAGGGTAGCCCTGGCAACTGTTGCTGGCCCCCAAAGCGGAAGTGGGCGGGTCCAGGCCCCCTTAAGCCCCCTGCCATGCCCAGGGTAGCCCTGGCAACTGTTGCTGGCCCCCAAAGCGGAAGTGGGCGGGTACAGGCCCCTTAAGCCCCCTGCCATACACAGGGTAGCCCTGGCAACTGTTGCTGGCCCCCAAAGCGGAAGTGGGCGGGTCCAGGCCCCCTTAAGCCCCCTGCCATGCCCAGGGTAGCCCTGGCAACTGTTGCTGGCCCCCAAAGCGGAAGTGGGCGGGTCCAGGCCCCCTTAAGCCCCCTGCCATGCCCAGGGTAGCCCTGGCAACTGTTGCTGGCCCCCAAAGCAGAAGTGGGCGGGTCCAGGCCCCCTTAAGCCTCCTGCCTTGCCCAGAGTTGAAATGGCAACTGTTGCTTGCCCCCAAAGCGGAAGTGGGCGGGTCCAGGCGCCTTTAAGCCCCCTGCCATGCCCAGGGTTGCCCTGGCAACTGTTGCTGGCCCCCAAAGCGGAAGTGGGCGGGTCCAGGCCCCCTTCAGCCCCTGCCATGCCCAGGGTAGCCCTGGCAACTGTTGCTGGCCCCCAAAGCGGAAGTGGGCGGGTCCAGGCCCCCTTAAGCCCCCTGCCATGCCCAGGGTTGTCCTGGCAACTGTTGCTGGACCCCAAAGCGGAAGTGGGCGGGTCCAGGCCCCCTTAATCCCCCTGCCATGCCCAGGGTAGCCCTGGCAACTGTTGCTGGCCCCCAAAGCGGAAGTGGGCGGGTCCAGGCCCCCTTCAGCCCCCTGCCATGCCCCGGGTTGCCCTGGCAACTGTTGCTGGCCCCCAAAGCGGAAGTGGGCGGGTCCAGGCGCCCTTAAGCCCCCTGCCATGCCCAGGGTAGCCCTGGCAACTGTTGCTGGCCCCAAAGCGGAAGTGGGCGGGTCCAGGCCCCCTTAAGCCCCTGCCATGCCCAGGGTAGCCCTGGCTACTTTTGCTGGCCCCCAAAGCGGAAGTGGGCGGGTACAGGCCCCTTAAGCCCCCTGCCATACACAGGGTAGCCCTGGCAACTGTTGCTGGCCCCCAAAGCGGAAGTGGGCGGGTCCAGGCCCCCTTAAGCCCCCTGCCATGCCCAGGGTAGCCCTGGCAACTGTTGCTGGCCCCCAAAGCGGAAGTGGGCGGGTCCAGGCCCCCTTAAGCCCCCTGCCATGCCCAGGGTAGCCCTGGCAACTGTTGCTGGCCCCCAAAGCAGAAGTGGGCGGGTCCAGGCCCCCTTAAGCCTCCTGCCATGCCCAGAGTTGAAATGGCAACTGTTGCTTGCCCCCAAAGCGGAAGTGGGCGGGTCCAGGCGCCTTTAAGCCCCCTGCCATGCCCAGGGTTGCCCTGGCAACTGTTGCTGGCCCCCAAAGCGGAAGTGGGCGGGTCCAGGCCCCCTTCAGCCCCTGCCATGCCCAGGGTAGCCCTGGCAACTGTTGCTGGCCCCCAAAGCGGAAGTGGGCGGGTCCAGGCCCCCTTAAGCCCCCTGCCATGCCCAGGGTTGTCCTGGCAACTGTTGCTGGCCCCCAAAGCGGAAGTGGGCGGGTCCAGGCCCCCTTAATCCCCCTGCCATGCCCAGGGTAGCCCTGGCAACTGTTGCTGGCCCCCAAAGCGGAAGTGGGCGGGTCCAGGCCCCCTTCAGCCCCCTGCCATGCCCCGGGTTGCCCTGGCAACTGTTGCTGGCCCCCAAAGCGGAAGTGGGCGGGTCCAGGCGCCCTTAAGCCCCCTGCCATGCCCAGGGTAGCCCTGGCAACTGTTGCTGGCCCCAAAGCGGAAGTGGGCGGGTCCAGGCCCCCTTAAGCCCCCTGCCATGCCCAGGGTAGCCCTGGCAACTGTTGCTGGAACCCAAAGCGGAAGTGGGCGGGTCAAGGCCCCCTTCAGCCCCCTGCCATGCCCAGGGTAGCCCTGGCAACTGTTGCTGGCCCCCAAAGCGGAAGTGGGTGGGTCCAGGCCCCCTTAAGCCATGCCCAGGGTAGCCCTGGCAACTGTTGCTGGCCCCCAAAGCGGAAGTGGGCGATTCCAGGCCCCCTTAAGCCCCCTGCCATGCCCAGGGTTGTCCTGGCAACTGTTGCTGGCCCCAAAGCGGAAGTGGGCGGGTCCAGGCCCCCTTAAGCCCCCTGCCATGCCCAGGGTAGCCCTGGCGACTGTTGTTGGCCCCTAAAGCGGAAGTGGGCGGGTCCAGGCCCCCTTAAGCCCCCTGCCATGCCCAGGGTTGCCCTGGCAACTGTTGCTGGCCCCCCAAAGCGGAAGTGGGCGGGTCCTGGCGCCCTTAAGCACCCTGCCATGCCCAGGGTATGCCCTGGCAACTGTTGCTGGCCCCCAAAGCGGAAGTGGGCGGGTCCAGGCCCCCTTCAGCCCCCTGCCATGCCCAGGGTAGCCCTGGCAACTGTTGCTGGCCCCCAAAGCGGAAGTGGGCGGGTCCAGGACCCCTTAAGCCCCCTGCCATGCCCAGGGTAACCCTGGCAACTGTTGCTGGCCCCCAAAGCGGAAGTGGGCGGGTGCAGGCCCCCTTAAGCCCCCTGCCATGCCCAGGGTAGCCCTGGCAACTGTTGCTGGCCCCCAAAGCGGAAGTGGGCGGGTACAGGCCCCCTTCAGCCCCCTGCCATGCCCAGGGTAGCCCTGGCAACTGTTGCTGGCCCCCAAAGCGGAAGTGGGCGGGTCCAGGCCCCCTTAAGCCCCCTGCCATGCCCAGGGTTTCCCTGGCAACTGTTGCTGGCCCCCCAAAGCGGAAGTGGGCGGGTCCTGGCGCCCTTAATCCCCCTGCCATGCCCAGGGTAGCCCTGGCAACTGTTGCTGGTCCCCAAAGCGGAAGTGGGCGGGTCCAGGCCCCCTTCAGCCCCCTGCCATGCCCAGGGTAGCCCTGGCAACTGTTGCTGGCCGCCAAAGTGGAAGTGGGCGGGTCCAGGCCCCCTTCAGCCCCCTGCCATGCCCAGGGTAGCCCTGGCAACTGTTGCTGGCCCCCAAAGCGGAAGTGGGCGGGTCCAGGCCCCCTTAAGCCCCCTGCCATGCCCAGGGTAGCCCTGGCAACTGTTGCTGGCCCCCAAAGCGGAAGTGGGCGGGTACAGGCCCCTTAAGCCCCCTGCCATACACAGGGTAGCCCTGGCAACTGTTGCTGGCCCCCAAAGCGGAAGTGGGCGGGTCCAGGCCCCCTTAAGCCCCCTGCCATGCCCAGGGTAGCCCTGGCAACTGTTGCTGGCCCCCAAAGCGGAAGTGGGCGGGTCCAGGCCCCCTTAAGCCCCCTGCCATGCCCAGGGTAGCCCTGGCAACTGTTGCTGGCCCCCAAAGCAGAAGTGGGCGGGTCCAGGCCCCCTTAAGCCTCCTGCCATGCCCAGAGTTGAAATGGCAACTGTTGCTTGCCCCCAAAGCGGAAGTGGGCGGGTCCAGGCGCCTTTAAGCCCCCTGCCATGCCCAGGGTTGCCCTGGCAACTGTTGCTGGCCCCCAAAGCGGAAGTGGGCGGGTCCAGGCCCCCTTCAGCCCCTGCCATGCCCAGGGTAGCCCTGGCAACTGTTGCTGGCCCCCAAAGCGGAAGTGGGCGGGTCCAGGCCCCCTTAAGCCCCCTGCCATGCCCAGGGTTGTCCTGGCAACTGTTGCTGGACCCCAAAGCGGAAGTGGGCGGGTCCAGGCCCCCTTAATCCCCCTGCCATGCCCAGGGTAGCCCTGGCAACTGTTGCTGGCCCCCAAAGCGGAAGTGGGCGGGTCCAGGCCCCCTTCAGCCCCCTGCCATGCCCCGGGTTGCCCTGGCAACTGTTGCTGGCCCCCAAAGCGGAAGTGGGCGGGTCCAGGCGCCCTTAAGCCCCCTGCCATGCCCAGGGTAGCCCTGGCAACTGTTGCTGGCCCCAAAGCGGAAGTGGGCGGGTCCAGGCCCCCTTAAGCCCCCTGCCATGCCCAGGGTAGCCCTGGCAACTGTTGCTGGAACCCAAAGCGGAAGTGGGCGGGTCCAGGCCCCCGTAAGCCCCCTGCCATGCCCAGGGTAGCCCTGGCAACTGTTGCTGGCCCCCAAAGCGGAAGTGGGCGGGTCCAGGCCCCCTTAAGCCCCCTGCCATGCCCAGGGTAGCCCTGGCAACTGTTGCTGGCCCCCAAAGCGGAAGTGGGCGGGTCCAGGCCCCTTAAGCCCCCTGCCATGCCCAGGGTAGCCCTGGCAACTGTTGCTGGCCCCCAAAGCGGAAGTGGGCGGGTCCAGGCCCCCTTTAGCCCCCTGCCATGCCCAGGGTAGCCCTGGCAACTGTTGCTGGCCCCCAAAGCGGAAGTGGGCGGGTCCAGGCCCCCTTCAGCCCCCTGCAATGCCCAGGATAGCCCTGGCAACTGTTGCTGGCCCCCAAAGCGGAAGTGGGCGGGTCCAGGCCCCCTTCAGCCCCCTGCCATGCCCAGTGTAGCCTTGGCAACTGTTGCTGGCCCCCAAAGCGGAAGTGGGCGGGTCCAGGCCCCCTTAAGCCCCCTGCCATGCCCAGGGTAGCCCTAGCAACTGTTGCTGGCCCCCAAAGCGGAAGTGGGCGGGTCCAGGCCCCCTTAAGCCCCCTGCCATGCCCAGGGTAGCCCTGGCAACTGTTGCTGGCCCCCAAAGCGGAAGTGGGCGGGTCCAGGCGCCTTTAAGCCCCCTGCCATGCCCAGGGTTGCCCTGGCAACTGATGCTGGCCCCCAAAGCGGAAGTGGGCGGGTCCAGGCGCCCTTAAGCCCCCTGCCATGCCCAGGGTTGCCCTGGCAACTGTTGCTGGCCCCCAAAGCGGAAGTGGGCGGGTCCAGGCCCCCTTAAGCCCCCTGCCATGCCCAGGGTTGCCCTGGCAACTGTTGCTGGCCCCCAAAGCGGAAGTGGGCGGGTCCAGGCCCCCTTCAGCCCCCTGCCATGCCCAGGGCAGCCCTGGCAACTGTTGCTGGCCCCCAAAGCGGAAGTGGGCGGGTCCAGGCCCCCTTCAGCCCCCTGCCATGCCCAGGGTAGCCCTGGCAACTGTTGCTGGCCCCCAAAGCGGAAGTGGGCGGGTCCAGGCCCCCTTCAGCCCCCTGCCATGCCCAGGGTAGCCCTGGCAACTGTTGCTGGCCCCCAAAGCGGAAGTGGGCAGGTCCAGGCCCCCTTCAGCCCCCTGCCATGCCCAGGGTAGCCCTGGCAACTGTTGCTGGCCCCCAAAGCGGAAGTGGGCGGGTCCAGGCCCCCTTAAGCCCCCTGCCATGCCCAGGGTAGCCCTGGCAACTGTTGCTGGCCCCCAAAGCGGAAGTGGGCGGGTCCAGGCCGCCTTCAGCCCCCTGCCATGCCCAGGGTAGCCCTGGCAACTGTTGCTGGCCCCCAAAGCGGAAGTGGGCGGGTTCTGGCGCCCTTAAGCCCCCTGCCATGCCCAGGGTATGCCCTGGCAACTGTTGCTAGCCCCCAAAGCGGAAGTGGGCGGGTCCAGGCCCCCTTAACCCCCCTGCCATGCCCAGGGTAGCCCTGGCAACTGTTGCTGGAACCCAAAGCGGAAGTGGGCGGGTCCAGGCCCCCTTAAGCCCCCTGCCATGCCCAGGGTAGCCCTGGCAACTGTTGCTGGCCCCCAAAGCGGAAGTGGGCGGGTCCAGGCCCCCTTCAGCCCCCTGCCATGCCCAGGGTAGCCCTGGCAACTGTTGCTGGCCCCCAAAGCGGAAGTGGGCGGGTTCAGGCCCCCTTCAGCCCCCTGCCATGCCCAGGGTAGCCCTGGCAACTGTTGCTGGCCCCCAAAGCGGAAGTGGGCGGGTCCAGACCCCCTTCAGCCCCCTGCCATGCCCAGGGTAGCCCTGGCAACTGTTGCTGGCCCCCAAAGCGGAAGTGGGCGGGTCCAGGCCCCCTTAAGCCCCCTGCCATGCCCAGGGTAGCCCTGGCAACTGTTGATGGCCCCCAAAGCGGAAGTGGGCGGGTCCAGGCCCCCTTAAGCCCCCTGCCATGCCCAGGGTAGCCCTGGCAACTGTTGCTGGCCCCCAAAGCGGAAGTGGGCGTGTCCAGGCCCCCTTAAGCCCCCTGCCATGCCCAGGGTTGTCCTGGCAACTGTTGCTGGCCCCAAAGCGGAAGTGGGCGGGTCCAGGCCCCCTTAAGCCCCCTGCCATGCCCAGGGTAGCCCTGGCAACTGTTGCTGGCCCCTAAAGCGGAAGTGGGCGGGTCCAGGCCCCCTTAAGCCCCCTGACATGCCCAGGGTTGCCCTGGCAACTGTTGCTGGCCCCCCAAAGCGGAAGTGGGCGGGTCCTGGCGCCCTTAAGCCCCCTGCCATGCCCAGGGTATGCCCTGGCAACTGTTGCTAGCCCCCAAAGCGGAAGTGGGCGGGTCCAGGCCCCCTTAATCCCCCTGCCATGCCCAGGGTAGCCCTGGCAACTGTTGCCTGCCCCCAAAGCGGAAGTGGGCGGGTCCAGGCGCCTTTAAGCCCCCTGCCATGCCCAGGGTTGCCCTGGCAACTGTTGCTGGCCCCCAAAGCGGAAGTGGGCGGGTCCAGGCGCCTTTAAGCCCCCTGCCATGCCCAGGGTAGCCCTGGCAACTGTTGCTGGCCCCCAAAGCGGAAGTGGGCGGGTCCATGCCCCCTTAAGCCCCCTGCCATGCCCAGGGTAGCCCTGGCAACTGTTGCTGGCCCCCAAAGCGGAAGTGGGCGGGTCCAGGCCCCCTTAAGCCCCCTGCCATGCCCAGGGTAGCCCTGGCAACTGTTGCTGGCCCCCAAAGCGGAAGTGGGATGGTCCAGGCCCCCTTAAGCCCCCTGCCATGCCCAGGGTTGTCCTGGCAACTGTTGCTGGCCCCCAAAGCGGAAGTTGGCGGGTCCAGGCCCCCTTAAGCCCCCTGCCATGCGCAGGGTAGCCCTGGCAACTGTTGCTGGACCCAAAAGCGGAAGTGGGCGGGTCCAGGCCCCCTTAAGCCCCCTGCCATGCCCAGGGTTGCCCTGGCAACTGTTGCTGGCCCCCCAAAGCGGAAGTGGGCGGGTCCTGGCGCCCTTAAGCCCCCTGCCATGCCCAGGGTATGCCCTGGCAACTGTTGCTGGCCCCCAAAGCGGAAGTGGGCGGGTCCAGGCCCCCTTCAGCCCCCTGCCATGCCCAGGGTAGCCCTGGCAACTGTTGCTGGCCCTCAAAGCGGAAGTGGGCGGGTCCAGGCGCCCTTAAGCCCCCTGCCATGCCCAGGGTAGCCCTGGCAACTGTTGCTGGCCCCCAAAGCGGAAGTGGGCGGGTCCAGGCCCCCTTCAGCCCCCTGCAATGCCCAGGATAGCCCTGGCAACTGTTGCTGGCCCCCAAAGCGGAAGTGGGCGGGTCCAGGCCCCCTTCAGCCCCCTGCCATGCCCAGGGTAGCCTTGGCAACTGTTGCTGGCCCCCAAAGCGGAAGTGGGCGGGTCCAGGCCCCCTTAAGCCCCCTGCCATGCCCAGGGTAGCCCTAGCAACTGTTGCTGGCCCCCAAAGCGGAAGTGGGCGGGTCCAGGCCCCCTTAAGCCCCCTGCCATGCCCAGGGTAGCCCTGGCAACTGTTGCTGGCCCCCAAAGCGGAAGTGGGCGGGTCCAGGCGCCTTTAAGCCCCCTGCCATGCCCAGGGTTGCCCTGGCAACTGATGCTGGCCCCCAAAGCGGAAGTGGGCGGGTCCAGGCGCCCTTAAGCCCCCTGCCATGCCCAGGGTTGCCCTGGCAACTGTTGCTGGCCCCCAAAGCGGAAGTGGGCGGGTCCAGGCCCCCTTAAGCCCCCTGCCATGCCCAGGGTTGCCCTGGCAACTGTTGCTGGCCCCCAAAGCGGAAGTGGGCGGGTCCAGGCCCCCTTCAGCCCCCTGCCATGCCCAGGGCAGCCCTGGCAACTGTTGCTGGCCCCCAAAGCGGAAGTGGGCGGGTCCAGGCCCCCTTCAGCCCCCTGCCATGCCCAGGGTAGCCCTGGCAACTGTTGCTGGCCCCCAAAGCGGAAGTGGGCGGGTCCAGGCCCCCTTCAGCCCCCTGCCATGCCCAGGGTAGCCCTGGCAACTGTTGCTGGCCCCCAAAGCGGAAGTGGGCAGGTCCAGGCCCCCTTCAGCCCCCTGCCATGCCCAGGGTAGCCCTGGCAACTGTTGCTGGCCCCCAAAGCGGAAGTGGGCGGGTCCAGGCCCCCTTAAGCCCCCTGCCATGCCCAGGGTAGCCCTGGCAACTGTTGCTGGCCCCCAAAGCGGAAGTGGGCGGGTCCAGGCCGCCTTCAGCCCCCTGCCATGCCCAGGGTAGCCCTGGCAACTGTTGCTGGCCCCCAAAGCGGAAGTGGGCGGGTTCTGGCGCCCTTAAGCCCCCTGCCATGCCCAGGGTATGCCCTGGCAACTGTTGCTAGCCCCCAAAGCGGAAGTGGGCGGGTCCAGGCCCCCTTAACACCCCTGCCATGCCCAGGGTAGCCCTGGCAACTGTTGCTGGAACCCAAAGCGGAAGTGGGCGGGTCCAGGCCCCCTTAAGCCCCCTGCCATGCCCAGGGTAGCCCTGGCAACTGTTGCTGGCCCCCAAAGCGGAAGTGGGCGGGTCCAGGCCCCCTTCAGCCCCCTGCCATGCCCAGGGTAGCCCTGGCAACTGTTGCTGGCCCCCAAAGCGGAAGTGGGCGGGTCCAGGCCCCCTTCAGCCCCCTGCCATGCCCAGGGTAGCCCTGGCAACTGTTGCTGGCCCCCAAAGCGGAAGTGGGCGGGTCCAGACCCCCTTCAGCCCCCTGCCATGCCCAGGGTAGCCCTGGCAACTGTTGCTGGCCCCCAAAGCGGAAGTGGGCGGGTCCAGGCCCCCTTAAGCCCCCTGCCATGCCCAGGGTAGCCCTGGCAACTGTTGATGGCCCCCAAAGCGGAAGTGGGCGGGTCCAGGCCTCCTTAAGCCCCCTGCCATGCCCAGGGTAGCCCTGGCAACTGTTGCTGGCCCCCAAAGCGGAAGTGGGCGAGTCCAGGCCCCCTTAAGCCCCCTGCCATGCCCAGGGTTGTCCTGGCAACTGTTGCTGGCCCCAAAGCGGAAGTGGGCGGGTCCAGGCCCCCTTAAGCCCCCTGCCATGCCCAGGGTAGCCCTGGCAACTGTTGCTGGCCCCTAAAGCGGAAGTGGGCGGGTCCAGGCCCCCTTAAGCCCCCCTGACATGCCCAGGGTTGCCCTGGCAACTGTTGCTGGCCCCCCAAAGCGGAAGTGGGCGGGTCCTGGCGCCCTTAAGCCCCCTGCCATGCCCAGGGTATGCCCTGGCAACTGTTGCTAGCCCCCAAAGCGGAAGTGGGCGGGTCCAGGCCCCCTTAATCCCCCTGCCATGCCCAGGGTAGCCCTGGCAACTGTTGCTGGCCCCCAAAGCGGAAGTGGGCGGGTCCAGGCCCCCTTCAGCCCCTTGCCATGCCCCGGGTTGCCCTGGCAACTGTTGCTGGCCCCCAAAGCGGAAGTGGGCGGGTCCAGGCGCCCTTAAGCCCCCTGCCATGCCCAGGGTAGCCCTGGCAACTGTTGCTGGCCCCCAAAGCGGAAGTGGGCGGGTCCAGGCCCCCTTCAGCCCCCTGCCGTGCCAGGGTAGCCCTGGCAACTGTTGCTGGAACCCAAAGCGGAAGTGGGCGGGTCCAGGCCCCCTTAAGCCCCCTGCCGTGCCCAGGGTAGCCCTGGCAACTGTTGCTGGCCCCCAAAGCGGAAGTGGGCGGGTCCAGGCCCCCTTCAGCCCCCTGCCATGCCCAGCGTAGCCCTGGCAACTGTTGCTGGCCCCCAAAGCGGAAGTGGGCGGGTCCAGACCCCCTTAATCCCCCTGCCATGCCCAGGGTAGCCCTGGCAACTGTTGCTGGCCCCCAAAGCGGAAGTGGGCGGGTCCAGGCCCCCTTCAGCCCCCTGCCATGCCCAGGGTAGCCCTGGCAACTGTTGCTGGCCCCCAAAGCGGAAGTGGGCGGGTCCAGGCCCCTTAAGCCCCCTGCCATGCCCAGGGTTGTCCTGGCAACTGTTGCTGGCCCCAAAGCGGAAAGTGGGCGGGTCCAGGCCCCCTTAAGCCCCCTACCATGCCCAGGGTAGCCCTGGCAACTGTTGCTGGCCCCCAAAGCGGAAGTGGGCGGGTCCAGGCCCCCTTAAGCCCCCTGCCATGCCCAGGGTTGCCCTGGCAACTGTTGCTGGCCCCCAAAGCGGAAGTGGGCGGGTCCAGGCCCCCTTAAGCCCCCTGCCATGCCCAGGGTTGCCCTGGCAACTGTTGCCTGCCCCCAAAGCGGAAGTGGGCGGGTCCAGGCGCCTTTAAGCCCCCTGCCATGCCCAGGGTTGCCCTGGCAACTGTTGCTGGCCCCCAAAGCGGAAGTGGGCGGGTCCAGGCCCCCTTAAGCCCCCTGCCATGCCCAGGGTTGCCCTGGCAACTGTTGCTGGCCCCCAAAGCGGAAGTGGGCGGGTCCAGGCCCCCTTAAGCCCCCTGCCATGCCCAGGGTTGCCCTGGCAACTGTTGCCTGCCCCCAAAGCGGAAGTGGGCGGGTCCAGGCGCCTTTAAGCCCCCTGCCATGCCCAGGGTTGCCCTGGCAACTGTTGCTGGCCCCCAAAGCGGAAGTGGGCGGGTCCAGGCGCCCTTAAGCCCCCTGCCATGCCCAGGGTAGCCCTGGCAACTGTTGCTGGCCCCCAAAGCGGAAGTGGGCGGGTCCAGGCCCCCTTAAGCCCCCTGCCATGCCCAGGGTTGTCCTGGCAACTGTTGCTGGCCCCAAAGCGGAAGTGGGCGGGTCCAGGCCCCCTTAAGCCCCCTGCCATGCCCAGGGTAGCCCTGGCAACTGTTGCTGGCCCCTAAAGAGGAAGTGGGCGGGTCCAGGCCCCCTTAAGCCCCCTGCCATGCCCAGGGTTGCCCTTGCAACTGTTGCTGGCCCCCCCAAAGCGGAAGTGGGCGGGTCCTGGCGCCCTTAAGCCCCCTGCCATGCACCAGGGTATGCCCTGGCAACTGTTGCTAGCCCCCAAAGCGGAAGTGGGCGGGTCCAGGCCCCCTTAATCCCCCTGCCATGCCCAGGGTAGCCCTGGCAACTGTTGCTGGCCCCCAAAGCGGAAGTGGGCGGGTCCAGGCCCCCTTCAGCCCCCTGCCATGCCCCGGGTTGCCCTGGCAACTGTTGCTGGCCCCCAAAGCGGAAGTGGGCGGGTCCAGGCGCCCTTAAGCCCCCTGCCATGCCCAGGTTAGCCCTGGCAACTGTTGCTGGCCCCCAAAGCGGAAGTGGGCGGGTCCAGGCCCCCTTCAGCCCCCTGCCATGCCCAGGGTAGCCCTGGCAACTGTTGCTGGAACCCAAAGCGGAATTGGGCGGGTCCAGGCCCCCTTAAGCCCCCTGCCATGCCCAGGGTAGCCCTGGCAACTGTTGCTGGCCCCCAAAGCGGAAGTGGGCGGGTCCAGGCCCCCTTCAGCCCCCTGCCATGCCCAGGGTAGCCCTGGCAACTGTTGCTGGCCCCCAAAGCGGAAGTGGGCGGGTCCAGGCCCCCTTCAGCCCCCTGCCATGCCCAGGGTAGCCCTGGCAACTGTTGCTGGCCCCCAAAGCGGAAGTTGGCGGGTCCAGGCCCCCTTAAGCCCCCTGCTATGCCCAGGGTTGCCCTGGCAACTGTTGCTGGCCCCAAAAGCGGAAGTGGGCGGGTCCAGGCGCCCTTAAGCCCCCTGCCATGCCCCGGGTATGCCCTGGCAACTGTTGCTAGCCCCCAAAGCGGAAGTGGGCGGGTCCAGGCCCCCTTATTCCCCCTGCCATGCCCAGGGTAGCCCTGGCAACTGTTGCTGGCCCCCAAAGCGGAAGTGGGCGGGTCCAGGCCCCCTTAAGCCCCCTGCCATGCCCAGGGTTGTCCTGGCAACTGTTGCTGGCCCCCAAAGCGGAAGTGGGCGGGTCCAGGCCCCCTTAAGCCCCCTGCCATGCCCAGGGTAGCCCTGGCAACTGTTGCTGGCCCCCAAAGCGGAAGTGGGCGGGTCCAGGCCCCCTTCAGCCCCCTGCCATGCCCCGGGTTTCCCTGGCAACTGTTGCTGGCCCCCAAAGCGGAAGTGGGCGGGTCCAGGCGCCCTTAAGCCCCCTGCCATGCCCAGGGTAGCCCTGGCAACTGTTGCTGGCCCCCAAAGCGGAAGTGGGCGGGTCCAGGCCCCCTTCAGCCCCCTGCCATGCCCAGGGTAGCCCTGGCAACTGTTGCTGGAACCCAAAGCGGAATTGGGCGGGTCCAGGCCCCCTTAAGCCCCCTGCCATGCCCAGGGTAGCCCTGGCAACTGTTGCTGGCCCCCAAAGCGGAAGTGGGCGGGTCCAGGCCCCCGTCAGCCCCCTGCCATGCCCAGGGTAGCCCTGGCAACTGTTGCTGGCCCCCCAAAGCGGAAGTGGGCGGGTCCAGGCCCCCTTCAGCCCCCTGCCATGCCCAGGGTAGCCCTGGCAACTGTTGCTGGCCCCCAAAGCGGAAGTTGGCGGGTCCAGGCCCCCCTTAAGCCCCCTGCCATGCCCAGGGTTGTCCTGGCAACTGTTGCTGGCCCCCAAAGCGGAAGTGGGCGGGTCCAGGCCCCCTTAAGCCCCCTGCCATGCCCAGGGTAGCCCTGGCAACTGTTGCTGGCCCCCAAAGCGGAAGTGGGCGGGTCCAGGCCCCCTTCAGCCCCCTGCCATGCCCAGGGTAGCCCTGGCAACTGTTGCTGGCCCCCAAAGCGGAAGTGGGCGGGTCCATGCCCCCTTAAGCCCCCTGCCATGCCCAGGGTAGCCCTGGCAACTGTTGCTGGCCCCCAAAGCGGAAGTGGGCGGGTCCAGGCCCCCTTAAGCCCCCTGCCATGCCCAGGGTAGCCCTGGCAACTGTTGCTGGCCCCCAAAGCGGAAGTGGGATGGTCCAGGCCCCCTTAAGCCCCCTGCCATGCCCAGGGTTGTCCTGGCAACTGTTGCTGGCCCCCAAAGCGGAAGTTGGCGGGTCCAGGCCCCCTTAAGCCCCCTGCCATGCCCAGGGTAGCCCTGGCAACTGTTGCTGGACCCAAAAGCGGAAGTGGGCGGGTCCAGGCCCCCTTAAGCCCCCTGCCATGCCCAGGGTTGCCCTGGCAACTGTTGCTGGCCCCCCAAAGCGGAAGTGGGCGGGTCCTGGCGCCCTTAAGCCCCCTGCCATGCCCAGGGTATGCCCTGGCAACTGTTGCTGGCCCCCAAAGCGGAAGTGGGCGGGTCCAGGCCCCCTTCAGCCCCCTGCCATGCCCAGGGTAGCCCTGGCAACTGTTGCTGGCCCTCAAAGCGGAAGTGGGCGGGTCCAGGCGCCCTTAAGCCCCCTGCCATGCCCAGGGTAGCCCTGGCAACTGTTGCTGGCCCCCAAAGCGGAAGTGGGCGGGTCCAGGCCCCCTTCAGCCCCCTGCCATGCCCAGGGTAGCCCTGGCAACTGTTGCTGGCCCCCAAAGCGGAAGTGGGCGGGTCCAGGCCCCCTTAAGCCCCCTGCCATGCCCAGGGTAGCCCTGGCAACTATTGATGGCCCCCAAAGCGGAAGTGGGCGGGTCCAGGCCCCCTTAAGCCCCCTGCCATGCCCAGGGTAGCCCTGGCAACTGTTGCTGGCCCCCAAAGCGGAAGTGGGCGTGTCCAGGCCCCCTTAAGCCCCCTGCCATGCCCAGGGTTGTCCTGGCAACTGTTGCTGGCCCCAAAGCGGAAGTGGGCGGGTCCAGGCCCCCTTAAGCCCCCGGCCATGCCCAGGGTATGCCCTGGCAACTGTTGCTAGCCTCCAAAGCGGAAGTGGGCGGGTCCAGGCCCCCTTAATCCCCCTGCCATGCCCAGGGTAGCCCTGGCAACTGTTGCTGGCCCCCAAAGCGGAAGTGGGCGGGTCCAGGCCCCCTTCAGCCCCTTGCCATGCCCCGGGTTGCCCTGGCAACTGTTGCTGGCCCCCAAAGCGGAAGTGGGCGGGTCCAGGCGCCCTTAAGCCCCCTGCCATGCCCAGGGTAGCCCTGGCAACTGTTGCTGGCCCCCAAAGCGGAAGTGGGCGGGTCCAGGCCCCCTTCAGCCCCCTGCCATGCCCAGGGTAGCCCTGGCAACTGTTGCTGGAACCCAAAGCGGAAGTGGGCGGGTCCAGGCCCCCTTAAGCCCCCTGCCGTGCCCAGGGTAGCCCTGGCAACTGTTGCTGGCCCCCAAAGCGGAAGTGGGCGGGTCCAGGCCCCCTTCAGCCCCCTGCCATGCCCAGCGTAGCCCTGGCAACTGTTGCTGGCCCCCAAAGCGGAAGTGGGCGGGTCCAGACCCCCTTAATCCCCCTGCCATGCCCAGGGTAGCCCTGGCAACTGTTGCTGGCCCCCAAAGCGGAAGTGGGCGGGTCCAGGCCCCCTTCAGCCCCCTGCCATGCCCAGGGTAGCCCTGGCAACTGTTGCTGGCCCCCAAAGCGGAAGTGGGCGGGTCCAGGCCCCCTTAAGCCCCCTGCCATGCCCAGGGTTGTCCTGGCAACTGTTGCTGGCCCCAAAGCGGAAGTGGGCGGGTCCAGGCCCCCTTAAGCCCCCTGCCATGCCCAGGGTAGCCCTGGCAACTGTTGCTGGCCCCCAAAGCGGAAGTGGGCGGGTCCAGGCCCCCTTAAGCCCCCTGCCATGCCCAGGGTTGCCCTGGCAACTGTTGCCTGCCCCCAAAGCGGAAGTGGGCGGGTCCAGGCGCCTTTAAGCCCCCTGCCATGCCCAGGGTTGCCCTGGCAACTGTTGCTGGCCCCCAAAGCGGAAGTGGGCGGGTCCAGGCGCCTTTAAGCCCCCTGCCATGCCCAGGGTAGCCCTGGCAACTGTTGCTGGCCCCAAAAGCGGAAGTGGGCGGGTCCAGGCCCCCTTCAGCCCCCTGCCATGCCCAGGGTAGCCCTGGCAACTGTTGCTGGCCCCCAAAGCGGAAGTGGGCGGGTCCAGGCCCCCTTCAGCCCCCTGCCATGCCCAGGGTAGCCCTGGCAACTGTTGCTGGCCCCCAAAGCGGAAGTTGGCGGGTCCAGGCCCCCTTAAGCCCCCTGCTATGCCCAGGGTTGCCCTGCCAACTGTTGCTGGCCCCAAAAGCGGAAGTGGGCGGGTCCAGGCGCCCTTAAGCCCCCTGCCATGCCCCGTGTATGCCCTGGCAACTGTTGCTAGCCCCCAAAGCGGAAGTGGGCGGGTCCAGGCCCCCTTATTCCCCCTGCCATGCCCAGGGTAGCCCTGGCAACTGTTGCTGGCCCCCAAAGCGGAAGTGGGCGGGTCCAGGCCCCCTTAAGCCCCCTGCCATGCCCAGGGTTGTCCTGGCAACTGTTGCTGGCCCCCAAAGCGGAAGTGGGCGGGTCCAGGCCCCCTTCAGCCCCCTGCCATGCCCCGGGTTTCCCTGGCAACTGTTGCTGGCCCCCAAAGCGGAAGTGGGCGGGTCCAGGCGCCCTTAAGCCCCCTGCCATGCCCAGGGTAGCCCTGGCAACTGTTGCTGGCCCCCAAAGCGGAAGTGGGCAGGTCCAGGCCCCCTTCAGCCCCCTGCCATGCCCAGGGTAGCCCTGGCAACTGTTGCTGGAACCCAAAGCGGAATTGGGCGGGTCCAGGCCCCCTTAAGCCCCCTGCCATGCCCAGGGTAGCCCTGGCAACTGTTGCTGGCCCCCAAAGCGGAAGTGGGCGGGTCCAGGCCCCCTTCAGCCCCCTGCCATGCCCAGGGTAGCCCTGGCAACTGTTGCTGGCCCCCAAAGCGGAAGTGGGCGGGTCCAGGCCCCCTTCAGCCCCCTGCCATGCCCAGGGTAGCCCTGGCAACTGTTGCTGGCCCCCAAAGCGGAAGTTGGCGGGTCCAGGCCCCCTTAAGCCCCCTGCTATGCCCAGGGTTGCCCTGGCAACTGTTGCTGGCCCCAAAAGCGGAAGTGGGCGGGTCCAGGCGCCCTTAAGCCCCCTGCCATGCCCCGGGTATGCCCCGGCAACTGTTGCTAGCCCCCAAAGCGGAAGTGGGCGGGTCCAGGCCCCCTTAATCCCCTGCCATGCCCAGGGTAGCCCTGGCAACTGTTGCTGGCCCCCAAAGCGGAAGTGGGCGGGTCCAGGCCCCCTTAAGCCCCCTGCCATGCCCAGGGTTGTCCTGGCAACTGTTGCTGGCCCCCAAAGCGGAAGTGGGCGGGTCCAGGCCCCCTTAAGCCCCCTGCCATGCCCAGGGTAGCCCTGGCAACTGTTGCTGGCCCCCAAAGCGGAATTGGGCGGGTCCAGGCCCCCTTCAGCCCCCTGCCATGCCCAGGGTAGCCCTGGCAACTGTTGCTGGCCCCCAAAGCGGAAGTGGGCGGGTCCATGCCCCCTTAAGCCCCCTGCCATGCCCAGGGTAGCCCTGGCAACTGTTGCTGGCCCCCAAAGCGGAAGTGGGCGGGTCCAGGCCCCCTTAAGCCCCCTGCCATGCCCAGGGTAGCCCTGGCAACTGTTGCTGGCCCCCAAAGCGGAAGTGGGATGGTCCAGGCCCCCTTAAGCCCCCTGCCATGCCCAGGGTTGTCCTGGCAACTGTTGCTGGCCCCCAAAGCGGAAGTTGGCGGGTCCAGGCCCCCTTAAGCCCCCTGCCATGCCCAGGGTAGCCCTGGCAACTGTTGCTGGACCCAAAAGCGGAAGTGGGCGGGTCCAGGCCCCCTTAAGCCCCCTGCCATGCCCAGGGTTGCCCTGGCAACTGTTGCTGGCCCCCCAAAGCGGAAGTGGGCGGGTCCTGGCGCTCTTAAGCCCCCTGCCATGCCCAGGGTATGCCCTGGCAACTGTTGCTGGCCCCCAAAGCGGAAGTGGGCGGGTCCAGGCCCCCTTCAGCCCCCTGCCATGCCCAGGGTAGCCCTGGCAACTGTTGCTGGCCCTCAAAGCGGAAGTGGGCGGGTCCAGGCCCCCTTAAGCCCCCTGCCATGCCCAGGGTAGCCCTGGCAACTGTTGCTGGCCCCCAAAGCGGAAGTGGGCGGGTCCAGGCCCCCTTCAGCCCCCTGCCATGCCCAGGGTAGCCTTGGCAACTGTTGCTGGCCCCCAAAGCGGAAGTGGGCGGGTCCAGGCCCCCTTAAGCCCCCTGCCATGCCCAGGGTAGCCCTAGCAACTGTTGCTGGCCCCCAAAGCGGAAGTGGGCGGGTCCAGGCCCCCTTAAGCCCCCTGCCATGCCCAGGGTAGCCCTGGCAACTGTTGCTGGCCCCCAAAGCGGAAGTGGGCGGGTCCAGGCGCCTTTAAGCCCCCTGCCATGCCCAGGGTTGCCCTGGCAACTGATGCTGGCCCCCAAAGCGGAAGTGGGCGGGTCCAGGCGCCCTTAAGCCCCCTGCCATGCCCAGGGTATGCCCTGGCAACTGTTGCTGGCCCCCAAAGTGGAAGTGGGCGGGTCCAGGCCCCCTTAATCCCCCTGCCATGCCCAGGGTAGCCCTGGCAACTGTTGCTGGCCCCCCAAAGCGGAAGTGGGCGGGTCCTGGCCCCCTTAAGCCCCCTGCCATGCCCAGGGTTGCCCTGGCAACTGTTGCTTGCCCCCAAAGCGGAAGTGGGCGGGTCCAGGCCCCCTTAAGCCCCCTGCCATGCCCAGGGTTGCCCTGGCAACTGTTGCTGGCCCCCAAAGCGGAAGTGGGCGGGTCCAGGCCCCCTTCAGCCCCCTGCCATGCCCAGGGCAGCCCTGGCAACTGTTGCTGGCCCCCAAAGCGGAAGTGGGCGGGTCCAGGCCCCCTTCAGCCCCCTGCCATGCCCAGGGTAGCCCTGGCAACTGTTGCTGGCCCCCAAAGCGGAAGTGGGCGGGTCCAGGCCCCCTTCAGCCCCCTGCCATGCCCAGGGTAGCCCTGGCAACTGTTGCTGGCCCCCAAAGCGGAAGTGGGCAGGTCCAGGCCCCCTTCAGCCCCCTGCCATGCCCAGGGTAGCCCTGGCAACTGTTGCTGGCCCCCAAAGCGGAAGTGGGCGGGTCCAGGCCCCCTTAAGCCCCCTGCCATGCCCAGGGTAGCCCTGGCAACTGTTGCTGGCCCCCAAAGCGGAAGTGGGCGGGTTCTGGCGCCCTTAAGCCCCCTGCCATGCCCAGGGTATGCCCTGGCAACTGTTGCTAGCCCCCAAAGCGGAAGTGGGCGGGTCCAGGCCCCCTTAACCCCCCTGCCATGCCCAGGGTAGCCCTGGCAACTGTTGCTGGAACCCAAAGCGGAAGTGGGCGGGTCCAGGCCCCCTTAAGCCCCCTGCCATGCCCAGGGTAGCCCTGGCAACTGTTGCTGGCCCCCAAAGCGGAAGTGGGCGGGTCCAGGCCCCCTTCAGACCCTGCCATGCCCAGGGTAGCCCTGGCAACTGTTGCTGGCCCCCAAAGCGGAAGTGGGCGGGTCCAGGCCCCCTTCAGCCCCCTGCCATGCCCAGGGTAGCCCTGGCAACTGTTGCTGGCCCCCAAAGCGGAAGTGGGCGGGTCCAGGCCCCCTTCAGCCCCCTGCCATGCCCAGGGTAGCCCTGGCAACTGTTGCTGGCCCCCAAAGCGGAAGTGGGCGGGTCCAGGCCCCCTTCAGCCCCCTGCCATGCCCAGGGTAGCCCTGGCAACTGTTGCTGGCCCCCAAAGCGGAAGTGGGCGGGTCCAGGCCCCCTTAAGCCCCCTGCCATGCCCAGGGTAGCCCTGGCAACTGTTGATGGCCCCCAAAGCGGAAGTGGGCGGGTCCAGGCCCCCTTAAGCCCCCTGCCATGCCCAGGGTAGCCCTGGCAACTGTTGCTGGCCCCCAAAGCGGAAGTGGGCGTTCCAGGCCCCCTTAAGCCCCCTGCCATGCCCAGGGTTGTCCTGGCAACTGTTGCTGGCCCCAAAGCGGAAGTGGGCGGGTCCAGGCCCCCTTAAGCCCCCTGCCATGCCCAGGGTAGCCCTGGCAACTGTTGCTGGCCCCTAAAGCGGAAGTGGGCGGGTCCAGGCCCCCTTAAGCCCCCTGACATGCCCAGGGTTGCCCTGGCAACTGTTGCTGGCCCCCCAAAGCGGAAGTGGGCGGGTCCTGGCGCCCTTAAGCCCCCTGCCATGCCCAGGGTATGCCCTGGCAACTGTTGCTAGCCCCCAAAGCGGAAGTGGGCGGGTCCAGGCCCCCTTAATCCCCCTGCCATGCCCAGGGTAGCCCTGGCAACTGTTGCTGGCCCCCAAAGCGGAAGTGGGCGGGTCCAGGCCCCCTTCAGCCCCTTGCCATGCCCCGGGTTGCCCTGGCAACTGTTGCTGGCCCCCAAAGCGGAAGTGGGCGGGTCCAGGCGCCCTTAAGCCCCCTGCCATGCCCAGGGTAGCCCTGGCAACTGTTGCTGGCCCCCAAAGCGGAAGTGGGCGGGTCCAGGCCCCCTTCAGCCCCCTGCCGTGCCCAGGGTAGCCCTGGCAACTGTTGCTGGAACCCAAAGCGGAAGTGGGCGGGTCCAGGCCCCCTTAAGCCCCCTGCCATGCCCAGGGTAGCCCTGGCAACTGTTGCTGGCCCCCAAAGCGGAAGTGGGCGGGTCCAGGCCCCCTTCAGCCCCCTGCCATGCCCAGCGTAGCCCTGGCAACTGTTGCTGGCCCCCAAAGCGGAAGTGGGCGGGTCCAGACCCCCTTAATCCCCCTGCCATGCCCAGGGTAGCCCTGGCAACTGTTGCTGGCCCCCAAAGCGGAAGTGGGCGGGTCCAGGCCCCCTTAAGCCCCCTGCCATGCCCAGGGTTGTCCTGGCAACTGTTGCTGGCCCCAAAGCGGAAGTGGGCGGGTCCAGGCCCCCTTAAGCCCCCTGCCATGCCCAGGGTAGCCCTGGCAACTGTTGCTGGCCCCTAAGCGGAAGTGGGCGGGTCCAGGCCCCCTTAAGCCCCCTGACATGCCCAGGGTTGCCCTGGCAACTGTTGCTGGCCCCCCAAAGCGGAAGTGGGCGGGTCCTGGCGCCCTTAAGCCCCCTGCCATGCCCAGGGTATGCCCTGGCAACTGTTGCTAGCCCCCAAAGCGGAAGTGGGCGGGTCCAGGCCCCCTTAATCCCCCTGCCATGCCCAGGGTAGCCCTGGCAACTGTTGCTGGCCCCCAAAGCGGAAGTGGGCGGGTCCAGGCCCCCTTCAGCCCCTTGCCATGCCCCGGGTTGCCCTGGCAACTGTTGCTGGCCCCCAAAGCGGAAGTGGGCGGGTCCAGGCGCCCTTAAGCCCCCTGCCATGCCCAGGGTAGCCCTGGCAACTGTTGCTGGCCCCCAAAGCGGAAGTGGGCGGGTCCAGGCCCCCTTCAGCCCCCTGCCGTGCCCAGGGTAGCCCTGGCAACTGTTGCTGGAACCCAAAGCGGAAGTGGGCGGGTCCAGGCCCCCTTAAGCCCCCTGCCATGCCCAGGGTAGCCCTGGCAACTGTTGCTGGCCCCCAAAGCGGAAGTGGGCGGGTCCAGGCCCCCTTCAGCCCCCTGCCATGCCCAGCGTAGCCCTGGCAACTGTTGCTGGCCCCCAAAGCGGAAGTGGGCGGGTCCAGACCCCCTTAATCCCCCTGCCATGCCCAGGGTAGCCCTGGCAACTGTTGCTGGCCCCCAAAGCGGAAGTGGGCGGGTCCAGGCCCCCTTCAGCCCCCTGCCATGCCCAGGGTAGCCCTGGCAACTGTTGCTGGCCCCCAAAGCGGAAGTGGGCGGGTCCAGGCCCCCTTAAGCCCCCTGCCATGCCCAGGGTTGTCCTGGCAACTGTTGCTGGCCCCAAAGCGGAAGTGGGCGGGTCCAGGCCCCCTTAAGCCCCCTGCCATGCCCAGGGTAGCCCTGGCAACTGTTGCTGGCCCCCAAAGCGGAAGTGGGCGGGTCCAGGCCCCCTTAAGCCCCCTGCCATGCCCAGGGTTGCCCTGGCAACTGTTGCTGGCCCCCAAAGCGGAAGTGGGCGGGTCCAGGCCCCCTTAAGCCCCCTGCCATGCCCAGGGTTGCCCTGGCAACTGTTGCCTGCCCCCAAAGCGGAAGTGGGCGGGTCCAGGCGCCTTTAAGCCCCCTGCCATGCCCAGGGTTGCCCTGGCAACTGTTGCTGGCCCCCAAAGCGGAAGTGGGCGGGTCCAGGCGCCTTTAAGCCGTCTGCCATGCCCAGGGTAGCCCTGGCAACTGTTGCTGGCCCCCAAAGCGGAAGTGGGCGGGTCCAGGCCCCCTTCAGCCCCTGCCATGCCCAGGGTAGCCCTGGCAACTGTTGCTGGCCCCCCAAAGCGGAAGTGGGCGGGTCCAGGCCCCCTTAAGCCCCCTGCCATGCCCAGGGTAGCCCTGGCACTGTTGATGGCCCCCAAAGCGGAAGTGGGCGGGTCCAGGCGCCTTTTAAGCCCCCTGCCATGCCCAGGGTTGCCCTGGACACTGTTGCTGGCCCCCAAAGCGGAAGTGGGCGGGTCCAGGCGCCCTTAAGCCCCCTGCCATGCCCAGGGTATGCCCTGGCAACTGTTGCTAGCCCCCAAAGCAAAAGTGGGCGGGTCCAGGCCCCCTTAATCCCCCTGCCATGCCCAGGGTAGCCCTGGCAACTGTTGCTGGCCCCCAAAGCGGAAGTGGGCGGGTCCAGGCCCCCTTCAGCCCCCTGCCATGCCCAGGGTAGCCCTGGCAACTGTTGCTGGCCCCCCAAAGCGGAAGTGGGCGGGTCCAGGCCCCCTTAAGCCCCCTGCCATGCCCAGGGTAGCCCTGGCAACTGTTGCTGGCCCCCAAAGCGGAAGTGGGCGGGTCCAGGCCCCCTTAAGCCCCTGCCATGCCCAGGGTTGCCCTGGCAACTGTTGCTGGCCCCCAAGCGGAAGTGGGCGGGTCCAGGCCCCCTTAAGCCCCCTGCCATGCCCAGGGTTGCCCTGGCAACTGTTGCTGGCCCCCAAAGCGGAAGTGGGCGGGTCCAGGCGCCTTTAAGCCCCCTGCCATGCCCAGGGTTGCCCTGGCAACTGTTGCTGGCCCCCAAAGCGGAAGTGGGCGGGTCCAGGCGCCTTTAAGCCCCCTGCCATGCCCAGGGTTGCCCTGGCAACTGTTGCTGGCCCCCAAAGCGGAAGTGGGCGGGTCCAGGCGCCCTTAAGCCCCTGCCATGCCCAGGGTATGCCCTGGCAACTGTTGCTGGCCCCCAAAGCGGAAGTGGGCGGGTCCAGGCCCCCTTAATCCCCCTGCCATGCCCAGGGTAGCCCTGGCAACTGTTGCTGGCCCCCAAAGCGGAAGTGGGCGGGTCCAGGCTCCCTTAAGCCCCCTGCCATGCCCAAGGTATGCCCTGGCAACTGTTGCTAGCCCCCAAAGCGGAAGTGGGCGGGTCCAGGCCCCCTTAATCCCCCTGCCATGCCAAGGGTAGCCCTGGCAACTGTTGCTGGAACCCAAAGCGGAAGTGGGCGGGTCCAGGCCCCCTTAAGCCCCCTGCCATGCCCAGGGTAGCCCTGGCAACTGTTGCTGGCCCCCAAAGCGGAAGTGGGCGGGTCCAGGCCCCCTTAATCCCCCTGCCATGCCCAGGGTATCCCTGGCAACTGTTGCTGGCCCCCAAAGCGGAAGTGGGCGGGTCCAGGCCCCCATAAGCCCCCTGCCATGCCCCGGGTTGCCCTGTCAACTGTTGCTGGCCCCCAAAGCGGAAGTGGGCGGGTCCAGGCCCCCTTAAGCCCCCTGCCATGCCCAGGGTAGCCCTGGCAACTGTTGCTGGCCCCCAAAGCGGAAGTGGGCGGGTCCAGGCCCCCTTCAGCCCCCTGCCATGCCCAGGGTAGCCCTGGCAACTGTTGCTGGCCCCCAAAGCGGAAGTGGGCGGGTCCAGGCCCCCTTCAGCCCCCTGCCATGCCCAGGGTAGCCCTGGCAACTGTTGCTGGCCCCCAAAGCGGAAGTGGGCGGGTCCAGGCCCCCTTCAGCCCCCTGCCATGCCCAGGGTAGCCCTGGCAACTGTTGCTGGCCCCCAAAGCGGAAGTGGGCGGGTCCAGGCCCCCTTCAGCCCCCTGCCATGCCCAGGGTTGCCCTGGCAACGTTGCTGGCCCCCCAAGGCGGAAGTGGGCGGGTCCTGGCGCCCTTAAGCCCCCTGCCATGCCCAGGGTATGCCCTGGCAACTGTTGCTAGCCCCCAAAGCGGAAGTGGGCGGGTCCAGGCCCCCTTAATCCCCCTGCCATGCCCAGGGTAGCTCTGGCAACTGTTGCTGGCCCCCAAAGCGGAAGTGGGCGGGTCCAGGCGCCCTTAAGCCCCCTGCCATGCCCAGGGTAGCCCTGGCAACTGTTGCTGGCACCCAAAGCGGAAGTGGGCGGGTCCAGGCCCCCTTCAGCCCCCTGCCATGCCCAGGGTAGCCCTGGCAACTGTTGCTGGCCCCCAAAGCGGAAGTGGGCGGGTCCAGGCCCCCTTAAGCCCCCTGCCATGCCCAGGGTTGCCCTGGCAACTGTTGCTGGCCCCCCAAAGCGGAAGTGGCGGGTCCTGGCGCCCTTAAGCCCCCTGCCATGCCCAGGGTATGCCCTGGCAACTGTTGCTAGCCCCCAAAGCGGAAGTGGGCGGGTCCAGGCCCCCTTCAGCCCCCTGCCATGCCCAGGGTAGCCCTGGCAACTGTTGCTGGCCCCCAAAGCGGAAGTGGGCGGGTCCAGGCCCCCTTCAGCCCCCTGCCATGCCCAGGGTTGCCCTGGCAACGTTGCTGGCCCCCCAAGGCGGAAGTGGGCGGGTCCTGGCGCCCTTAAGCCCCCTGCCATGCCCAGGGTATGCCCTGGCAACTGTTGCTAGCCCCCAAAGCGGAAGTGGGCGGGTCCAGGCCCCCTTAATCCCCCTGCCATGCCCAGGGTAGCTCTGGCAACTGTTGCTGGCCCCCAAAGCGGAAGTGGGCGGGTCCAGGCGCCCTTAAGCCCCCTGCCATGCCCAGGGTAGCCCTGGCAACTGTTGCTGGCCCCCAAAGCGGAAGTGGGCGGGTACAGGCCCCCTTCAGCCCCCTGCCATGCCCAGGGTAGCCCTGGCAACTGTTGCTGGCCCCCAAAGCGGAAGTGGGCGGGTACAGGCCCCCTTCAGCCCCCTGCCATGCCCAGGGTAGCCCTGGCAACTGTTGCTGGCCCCCAAAGCGGAAGTGGGCGGGTCCAGGCCCCCTTAAGCCCCCTGCCATGCCCAGGGTTTCCCTGGCAACTGTTGCTGGCCCCCCAAAGTGGAAGTGGGCGGGTCCTGGCGCCCTTAAGCCCCCTGCCATGCCCAGGGTATGCCCTGGCAACTGTTGCTAGCCCCCAAAGCGGAAGTGGGCGGGTCCAGGCCCCCTTAATCCCCCTGCCATGCCCAGGGTAGCCCTGGCAACTGTTGCTGGCCCCCAAAGCGGAAGTGGGCGGGTCCAGGCCCCCTTCAGCCCCCTGCCATGCCCCGGGTTGCCCTGGCAACTGTTGCTGGCCCCCAAAGCGGAAGTGGGCGGGTCCAGGCCCCCTTCAGCCCCCTGCCATGCCCAGGGTAGCCCTGGCAACTGTTGCTGGCCGCCAAAGCGGAAGTGGGCGGGTCCAGGCCCCCTTCAGCCCCCTGCCATGCCCAGGGTAGCCCTAGCAACTGTTGCTGGCCCCCAAAGCGGAAGTGGGCGGGTCCAGGCCCCTTAAGCCCCCTGCCATGCCCAGGGTATCCCTGGCAACTGTTGCTGGCCCCCAAAGCGGAAGTGGGCGTGTACAGGCCCCTTAAGCCCCCTGCCATGCCCAGGGTAGCCCTGGCAACTGTTGCTGGCCCCCAAAGCGGAAGTGGGCGGGTCCAGGCCCCCGTAAGCCCCCTGCCATGCCCAGGGTAGCCCTGGCAACTGTTGCTGGCCCCCAAAGCGGAAGTGGGCGGGTCCAGGCCCCCTTAAGCCCCCTGCCATGCCCAGGGTAGCCCTGGCAACTGTTGCTGGCCCCCAAAGCGGAAGTGGGCGGGTCCAGGCCCCCTTCAGCCCCCTGCCATGCCCAGGGTAGCCCTGGCAACTGTTGCTGGCCCCCAAAGCGGAAGTGGGCGGGTCCAGGCCCCCTTAAGCCCCCTGCCATGCCCAGGGTAGCCCTGGCAACTGTTGCTGGCCCCCAAAGCGGAAGTGGGCGGGTCCAGGCCCCCTTCAGCCCCCTGCCATGCCCAGGGTAGCCCTGGCAACTGTTGCTGGCCCCCAAAGCGGAAGTGGGCGGGTCCAGGCCCCCTTAAGCCCCCTGCCATGCCCAGGGTTGCCCTGGCAACTGTTGCTGGCCCCCCAAAGCGGAAGTGGGCGGGTCCTGGCCCCCTTAATCCCCCTGCCATGCCCAGGGTAGCCCTGGCAACTGTTGCTGGCCCCCAAAGCGGAAGTGGGCGGGTCCAGGCCCCCTTCAGCCCCCTGCCATGCCCCGGGTTGCCCTGGCAACTGTTGCTGGCCCCCAAAGCGGAAGTGGGCGGGTCCAGGCGCCCTTCAGCCCCCTGCCATGCCCCGGGTTGCCCTGGCAACTGTTGCTGGCCCCCAAAGCGGAAGTGGGCGGGTCCAGGCGCCCTTAAGCCCCCTGCCATGCCCAGGGTAGCCCTGGCAACTGTTGCTGGCCCCCAAAGCGGAAGTGGGCGGGCCCAGGCCCCTTAAGCCCCCTGCCATGCCCAGGGTATCCCTGGCAACTGTTGCTGGCCCCCAAAGCGGAAGTGGGCGGGTACAGGCCCCTTAAGCCCCCTGCCATACACAGGGTAGCCCTGGCAACTGTTGCTGGCCCCCAAAGCGGAAGTGGGCGGGTCCAGGCCCCCTTCAGCCCCCTGCCATGCCCAGGGTAGCCCTGGCAACTGTTGCTGGCCCCCAAAGCGGAAGTGGGCGGGTCCAGGCCCCCTTAAGCCCCCTGCCATGCCCAGGGTAGCCCTGGCAACTGTTGCTGGCCCCCAAAGCGGAAGTGGGCGGGTCCAGGCCCCCTTAAGCCCCCTGCCATGCCCAGGGTAGCCCTGGCAACTGTTGCTGGCCCCCAAAGCAGAAGTGGGCGGGTCCAGGCCCCCTTAAGCCTCCTGCCATGCCCAGAGTTGCCCTGGCAACTGTTGCTGGCCCCCAAAGCGGAAGTGGG
Organism: Crinia signifera; assembly: GCF_055691185.1. Taxonomy (NCBI): domain Eukaryota; kingdom Metazoa; phylum Chordata; class Amphibia; order Anura; family Myobatrachidae; genus Crinia; species Crinia signifera. The sequence goes on along the minus strand of NW_028142300.1, from coordinate 56,037 downwards.
CGGGTCCAGGCGCCTTTAAGCCCCCTGCCATGCCCAGGGTTGCCCTGGCAACTGTTGCTGGCCCCCAAAGCGGAAGTGGGCGGGTCCAGGCCCCCTTCAGCCCCTGCCATGCCCAGGGTAGCCCTGGCAACTGTTGCTGGCCCCCAAAGCGGAAGTGGGCGGGTCCAGGCCCCCTTAAGCCCCCTGACATGCCCAGGGTTGTCCTGGCAACTGTTGCTGGACCCCAAAGCGGAAGTGGGCGGGTCCAGGCCCCCTTAATCCCCCTGCCATGCCCAGGGTAGCCCTGGCAACTGTTGCTGGCCCCCAAAGCGGAAGTGGGCGGGTCCAGGCCCCCTTCAGCCCCCTGCCATGCCCCGGGTTGCCCTGGCAACTGTTGCTGGCCCCCAAAGCGGAAGTGGGCGGGTCCAGGCGCCCTTAAGCCCCCTGCCATGCCCAGGGTAGCCCTGGCAACTGTTGCTGGCCCCAAAGCGGAAGTGGGCGGGTCCAGGCCCCCTTAAGCCCCCTGCCATGCCCAGGGTAGCCCTGGCAACTGTTGCTGGAACCCAAAGCGGAAGTGGGCGGGTCCAGGCCCCCGTAAGCCCCCTGCCATGCCCAGGGTAGCCCTGGCAACTGTTGCTGGCCCCCAAAGCAGAAGTGGGCGGGTCCAGGCCCCTTAAGTCCCCTGCCATGCCCAGGGTAGCCCTGGCAACTGTTGCTGGCCCCCAAAGCGGAAGTGGGCAGGTCCAGGCCCCCTTCAGCCCCCTGCCATGCCCAGGGTAGCCCTGGCAACTGTTGCTGGCCCCCAAAGCGGAAGTGGGCGGGTCCAGGCCCCCTTAAGCCATGCCCAGGGTAGCCCTGGCAACTGTTGCTGGCCCCCAAAGCGGAAGTGGGCGATTCCAGGCCCCCTTAAGCCCCCTGCCATGCCCAGGGTTGTCCTGGCAACTGTTGCTGGCCCCAAAGCGGAAGTGGGCGGGTCCAGGCCCCCTTCAGCCCCCTGCCATGCCCAGGGTAGCCCTGGCAACTGTTGCTGGCCCCCAAAGCGGAAGTGGGCAGGTCTAGGCCCCCTTAAGCCCCCTGCCATGCCCAGGGTAGCCCTGGCAACTGTTGCTGGCCCCCAAAGCGGAAGTGGGCGGGTCCAGGCCCCTTAAGCCCCCTGCCATGCACAGGGTATGCCCTGGCAACTGTTGCTGGCCCCCAAAGCGGAAGTGGGCGGGTCCAGGCCCCCGTAAGCCCCCTGCCATGCCCAGGGTAGCCCTGGCAACTGTTGCTGGCCCCCAAAGCGGAAGTGGGCGGGTCCAGGCCCCCTTAAGCCCCCTGCCATGCCCAGGGTAGCCCTGGCAACTGTTGCTGGCCCCCAAAGCGGAAGTGGGCGGGTCCAGGCACCTTTAAGCCCACTGCCATGCCCAGGGTTGCCCTGGCAACTGTTGCTGGCCCCCAAAGCGGAAGTGGGCGGGTCCAGGCCCCCTTCAGCCCCTGCCATGCCCAGGGTAGCCCTGGCAACTGTTGCTGGCCCCCAAAGCGGAAGTGGGCGGGTCCAGGCCCCCTTAAGCCCCCTGACATGCCCAGGGTTGTCCTGGCAACTGTTGCTGGACCCCAAAGCGGAAGTGGGCGGGTCCAGGCCCCCTTAATCCCCCTGCCATGCCCAGGGTAGCCCTGGCAACTGTTGCTGGCCCCCAAAGCGGAAGTGGGCGGGTCCAGGCCCCCTTCAGCCCCCTGCCATGCCCCGGGTTGCCCTGGCAACTGTTGCTGGCCCCCAAAGCGGAAGTGGGCGGGTCCAGGCGCCCTTAAGCCCCCTGCCATGCCCAGGGTAGCCCTGGCAACTGTTGCTGGCCCCAAAGCGGAAGTGGGCGGGTCCAGGCCCCCTTAAGCCCCCTGCCATGCCCAGGGTAGCCCTGGCAACTGTTGCTGGAACCCAAAGCGGAAGTGGGCGGGTCCAGGCCCCCGTAAGCCCCCTGCCATGCCCAGGGTAGCCCTGGCAACTGTTGCTGGCCCCCAAAGCGGAAGTGGGCGGGTCCAGGCCCCCTTAAGCCCCCTGCCATGCCCAGGGTAGCCCTGGCAACTGTTGCTGGCCCCCAAAGCGGAAGTGGGCGGGTCCAGGCCCCTTAAGTCCCCTGCCATGCCCAGGGTAGCCCTGGCAACTGTTGCTGGCCCCCAAAGCGGAAGTGGGCGGGTCCAGGCCCCCTTCAGCCCCCTGCCATGCCCAGGGTAGCCCTGGCAACTGTTGCTGGCCCCCAAAGCGGAAGTGGGCGGGTCCAGGCCCCCTTAAGCCATGCCCAGGGTAGCCCTGGCAACTGTTGCTGGCCCCCAAAGCGGAAGTGGGCGATTCCAGGCCCCCTTAAGCCCCCTGCCATGCCCAGGGTTGTCCTGGCAACTGTTGCTGGCCCCAAAGCGGAAGTGGGCGGGTCCAGGCCCCCTTCAGCCCCCTGCCATGCCCAGGGTAGCCCTGGCAACTGTTGCTGGCCCCCAAAGCGGAAGTGGGCAGGTCTAGGCCCCCTTAAGCCCCCTGCCATGCCCAGGGTAGCCCTGGCAACTGTTGCTGGCCCCCAAAGCGGAAGTGGGCGGGTCCAGGCCCCTTAAGCCCCCTGCCATGCACAGGGTATGCCCTGGCAACTGTTGCTGGCCCCCAAAGCGGAAGTGGGCGGGTCCAGGCCCCCTTCAGCCCCCTGCCATGCCCAGGGTAGCCCTGGCAACTGTTGCTGGCCCCCAAAGCGGAAGTGGGCGGGTCCAGGCCCCCTTAAGCCCCCTGCCATGCCCAGGGTAGCCCTGGCAACTGTTGCTGGCCCCCAAAGCGGAAGTGGGCGGGTCCAGGCCCCCTTAAGCCCCCTGCCATGCCCAGGGTTGTCCTGGCAACTGTTGCTGGCCCCAAAGCGGAAGTGGGCGGGTCCAGGCCCCCTTTAGCCCCCTGCCATGCCCAGGGTAGCCCTGGCAACTGTTGCTGGCCCCCAAAGCGGAAGTGGGCGGGTCCAGGCCCCCTTCAGCCCCCTGCCATGCCCAGGGTAGCCCTGGCAACTGTTGCTGGCCCCCAAAGCGGAAGTGGGCGGGTCCAGGCCCCCTTAAGCCCCCTGCCATGCCCAGGGTATTCCTGGCAACTGTTTCTGGCCCCCAAAGCGGAAGTGGGCGGGTCCAGGCCCCTTAAGCCCCCAGCCATGCCCAGGGTAGCCCTGGCAACTGTTGCTGGCCCCCAAAGCGGAAGTGGGCGGGTCCAGGACCCCTTAAGCCCCCTGCCATGCCCAGGGTAACCCTGGCAACTGTTGCTGGCCCCCAAAGCGGAAGTGGGCGGGTGCAGGCCCCCTTAAGCCCCCTGCCATGCCCAGGGTAGCCCTGGCAACTGTTGCTGGCCCCCAAAGCGGAAGTGGGCGGGTACAGGCCCCCTTCAGCCCCCTGCCATGCCCAGGGTAGCCCTGGCAACTGTTGCTGGCCCCCAAAGCGGAAGTGGGCGGGTCCAGGCCCCCTTATGCCCCCTGCCATGCCCAGGGTTTCCCTGGCAACTGTTGCTGGCCCCCCAAAGCGGAAGTGGGCGGGTCCTGGCGCCCTTAAGCCCCCTGCCATGCCCAGGGTATGCCCTGGCAACTGTTGCTAGCCCCCAAAGCGGAAGTGGGCGGGTCCAGGCCCCCTTAATCCCCCTGCCATGCCCAGGGTAGCCCTGGCAACTGTTGCTGGCCCCCAAAGCGGAAATGGGCGGGTCCAGGCCCCCTTCAGCCCCCTGCCATGCCCCGGGTTGCCCTGGCAACTGTTGCTGGCCCCCAAAGCGGAAGTGGGCGGGTCCAGGCGCCCTTAAGCCCCCTGCCATGCCCAGGGTAGCCCTGGCAACTGTTGCTGGCCCCCAAAGCGGAAGTGGGCGGGTCCAGGCCCCCTTCAGCCCCCTGCCATGCCCAGGGTATCCCTGGCAACTGTTGCTGGAACCCAAAGCGGAAGTGGGTGGGTCCAGGCCCCCTTCAGCCCCCTGCCATGCCCAGGGTAGCCCTGGCAACTGTTGCTGGCCCCCAAAGCGGAAGTGGGCGGGTCCAGGCCCCCTTCAGCCCCCTGCCATGCCCAGGGTAGCCCTGGCAACTGTTGCTGGCCGCCAAAGTGGAAGTGGGCGGGTCCAGGCCCCCTTAAGCCCCCTGCCATGCCCAGGGTAGCCCTGGCAACTGTTGCTGGCCCCCAAAGCGGAAGTGGGCGGGTCCAGGCCCCCTTAAGCCCCCTGCCATGCCCAGGGTATTCCTGGCAACTGTTTCTGGCCCCCAAAGCGGAAGTGGGCGGGTCCAGGCCCCTTAAGCCCCCAGCCATGCCCAGGGTAGCCCTGGCAACTGTTGCTGGCCCCCAAAGCGGAAGTGGGCGGGTCCAGGCCCCCTTCAGCCCCCTGCCATGCCCAGGGTAGCCCTGGCAACTGTTGCTGGCCCCCAAAGCGGAAGTGGGCGGGTCCAGGACCCCTTAAGCCCCCTGCCATGCCCAGGGTAACCCTGGCAACTGTTGCTGGCCCCCAAAGCGGAAGTGGGCGGGTGCAGGCCCCCTTAAGCCCCCTGCCATGCCCAGGGTAGCCCTGGCAACTGTTGCTGGCCCCCAAAGCGGAAGTGGGCGGGTACAGGCCCCCTTCAGCCCCCTGCCATGCCCAGGGTAGCCCTGGCAACTGTTGCTGGCCCCCAAAGCGGAAGTGGGCGGGTCCAGGCCCCCTTAAGCCCCCTGCCATGCCCAGGGTTTCCCTGGCAACTGTTGCTGGCCCCCCAAAGCGGAAGTGGGCAGGTCCTGGCGCCCTTAATCCCCCTGCCATGCCCAGGGTAGCCCTGGCAACTGTTGCTGGCCCCCAAAGCGGAAGTGGGCGGGTCCAGGCCCCCTTCAGCCCCCTGCCATGCCCAGGGTAGCCCTGGCAACTGTTGCTGGCCCCCAAAGCGGAAGTGGGCGGGTCCAGGCCCCCTTATGCCCCCTGCCATGCCCAGGGTTTCCCTGGCAACTGTTGCTGGCCCCCCAAAGCGGAAGTGGGCGGGTCCTGGCGCCCTTAAGCCCCCTGCCATGCCCAGGGTAGCCCTGGCAACTGTTGCTGGCCCCCAAAGCGGAAGTGGGCGGGTCCAGGCCCCCTTATGCCCCCTGCCATGCCCAGGGTTTCCCTGGCAACTGTTGCTGGCCCCCCAAAGCGGAAGTGGGCGGGTCCTGGCGCCCTTAAGCCCCCTGCCATGCCCAGGGTATGCCCTGGCAACTGTTGCTAGCCCCCAAAGCGGAAGTGGGCGGGTCCAGGCCCCCTTAATCCCCCTGCCATGCCCAGGGTAGCCCTGGCAACTGTTGCTGGCCCCCAAAGCGGAAATGGGCGGGTCCAGGCCCCCTTCAGCCCCCTGCCATGCCCCGGGTTGCCCTGGCAACTGTTGCTGGCCCCCAAAGCGGAAGTGGGCGGGTCCAGGCGCCCTTAAGCCCCCTGCCATGCCCAGGGTAGCCCTGGCAACTGTTGCTGGCCCCCAAAGCGGAAGTGGGCGGGTCCAGGCCCCCTTCAGCCCCCTGCCATGCCCAGGGTATCCCTGGCAACTGTTGCTGGAACCCAAAGCGGAAGTGGGTGGGTCCAGGCCCCCTTCAGCCCCCTGCCATGCCCAGGGTAGCCCTGGCAACTGTTGCTGGCCCCCAAAGCGGAAGTGGGCGGGTCCAGGCCCCCTTCAGCCCCCTGCCATGCCCAGGGTAGCCCTGGCAACTGTTGCTGGCCGCCAAAGTGGAAGTGGGCGGGTCCAGGCCCCCTTAAGCCCCCTGCCATGCCCAGGGTAGCCCTGGCAACTGTTGCTGGCCCCCAAAGCGGAAGTGGGCGGGTCCAGGCCCCCTTAAGCCCCCTGCCATGCCCAGGGTATTCCTGGCAACTGTTTCTGGCCCCCAAAGCGGAAGTGGGCGGGTCCAGGCCCCTTAAGCCCCCAGCCATGCCCAGGGTAGCCCTGGCAACTGTTGCTGGCCCCCAAAGCGGAAGTGGGCGGGTCCAGGCCCCCTTCAGCCCCCTGCCATGCCCAGGGTAGCCCTGGCAACTGTTGCTGGCCCCCAAAGCGGAAGTGGGCGGGTCCAGGACCCCTTAAGCCCCCTGCCATGCCCAGGGTAACCCTGGCAACTGTTGCTGGCCCCCAAAGCGGAAGTGGGCGGGTGCAGGCCCCCTTAAGCCCCCTTCCATGCCCAGGGTAGCCCTGGCAACTGTTGCTGGCCCCCAAAGCGGAAGTGGCGGGTACAGGCCCCCTTCAGCCCCCTGCCATGCCCAGGGTAGCCCTGGCAACTGTTGCTGGCCCCCAAAGCGGAAGTGGGCGGGTCCAGGCCCCTTAAGCCCCCTGCCATGCCCAGGGTTTCCCTGGCAACTGTTGCTGGCCCCCCAAAGCGGAAGTGGGCGGGTCCATGCCCCCTTAAGCCCCCTGCCATGCCCAGGGTAGCCCTGGCAACTGTGCTGGCCCCCAAAGCGGAAGTGGGCGGGTACAGGCCCCTTAAGCCCCCTGCCATACACAGGGTAGCCCTGGCAACTGTTGCTGGCCCCCAAAGCGGAAGTGGGCGGGTCCAGGCCCCCTTAAGCCCCCTGCATGGCCCAGGGTAGCCCTGGCAACTGTTGCTGGCCCCCAAAGCGGAAGTGGGCGGGTCCAGGCCCCCTTAAGCCCCCTGCCATGCCCAGGGTAGCCTGGCAACTGTTGCTGGCCCCCAAAGCAGAAGTGGGCGGGTCCAGGCCCCCTTAAGCCTCCTGCCATGCCCAGAGTTGAAATGGCAACTGTTGCTTGCCCCCAAAGCGGAAGTGGGCGGGTCCAGGCGCCTTTAAGCCCCTGCCATGCCCAGGGTTGCCCTGGCAACTGTTGCTGGCCCCCAAAGCGGAAGTGGGCGGGTCCAGGCCCCCTTCAGCCCCTGCCATGCCCAGGGTAGCCCTGGCAACTGTTGCTGGCCCCAAAGCGGAAGTGGGCGGGTCCAGGCCCCCTTAAGCCCCTGCCATGGCCAGGGTTGTCCTGGCAACTGTTGCTGGACCCCAAAGCGGAAGTGGGCGGGTCCAGGCCCCCTTAATCCCCCTGCCATGCCCAGGGTAGCCCTGGCAACTGTTGCTGGCCCCCAAAGCGGAAGTGGGCGGTCCAGGCCCCCTTCAGCCCCCTGCCATGCCCCGGGTTGCCCTGGCAACTGTTGCTGGCCCCCAAAGCGGAAGTGGGGCGGGTCCAGGCGCCCTTAAGCCCCCTGCCATGCCCAGGGTAGCCTGGCAACTGTTGCTGGCCCCAAAGCGGAAGTGGGCGGGTCCAGGCCCCCTTAAGCCCCCTGCCATGCCCAGGGTAGCCCTGGCAACTGTTGCTGGCCCCCAAAGCGGAAGTGGGCGGGTTCCAGGCCCCCTTCAGCCCCCTGCAATGCCAGGATAGCCCTGGCAACTGTTGCTGGCCCCCAAAGCGGAAGTGGGCGGGTCCAGGCCCCCTTCAGCCCCCTGCCATGCCCAGTGTAGCCTTGGCAACTGTTGCTGGCCCCTCAAAGCGGAAGGTGGGCGGGTCCAGGCCCCCTTAAGCCCCTGCCATGCCTAGGGTTGCCCTGGCAACTGTTGCTGGCCCCCAAAGCGGAAGTGGGCGGGTCCAGGCCCCTTAAGCCCCCTGCCATACACAGGGTAGCCCTGGCAACTGTTGCTGGCCCCCAAAGCGGAAGTGGGCGGGTCCAGGCCCCTTCAGCCCCCTGCCATGCCCAGGGTAGCCCTGGCAACTGTTGCTGGCCCCCAAAGCGGAAGTGGGCGGGTCCAGGCCCCCTTAAGCCCCCTGCCATGCCCAGGGTAGCCCTGGCAACTGTTGCTGGCCCCCAAAGCGGAAGTGGGCGGTCCAGGCCCCCTTAAGCCCCCTGCCATGCCCAGGGTAGCCCTGGCAACTGTTGCTGGCCCCCCAAAGCAGAAGTGGGCGGGTCCAGGCCCCCTTAAGCCTCCTGCCATGCCCAGAGTTGCCCTGGCAACTGTTGCTGTCCCCCAAAGCGGAAGTGGGCGGGTCCAGGCGCCTTTAAGCTGCCTGCCATGCCCAGGGTTGCCCTGGCAACTGTTGCTGGCCCCCAAAGCGGAAGTGGGCGGGTCCAGGCCCCCTTAAGCCCCTGCCATGCCCAGGGTAGCCCTGGCTACTTTTGCTGGCCCCCAAAGCGGAAGTGGGCGGGTCCAGGCCCCCTTAAGCCCCCTGCCATGCCCAGGGTAGCCCTGGCAACTGTTGCTGGCCCCCAAAGCGGAAGTGGGCGGGTCCAGGCCCCCTTAATCCCCTGCCATGCCCAGGGTAGCCCTGGCAACTGTTGCTGGCCCCCAAAGCAGAAGTGGGCGGGGTCCAGGCCCCCTTAAGCCTCCTGCCATGCCCAGAGTTGAAATGGCAACTGTTGCTTGCCCCCAAAGCGGAAGTGGGCGGGTCCAGGCGCCTTTAAGCCCCCTGCCATGCCCAGGGTTGCCCTGGCAACTGTTGCTGGCCCCCAAAGCGGAAGTGGGCGGGTCCAGGCCCCCTTCAGCCCCTGCCATGCCCAGGGTAGCCCTGGCAACTAGTTGCTGGCCCCCAAAGCGGAAGTGGGCGGGTCCAGGCCCCCTTAAGCCCCCTGCCATGCCCAGGGTTGTCCTGGCAACTGTTGCTGGACCCCAAAGCGGAAGTGGGCGGGTCCAGGCCCCCTTAATCCCCCTGCCATGCCCAGGGTAGCCCTGGCAACTGTTGCTGGCCCCCAAAGCGGAAGTGGGCGGGTCCAGGCCCCCTTCAGCCCCTGCCATGCCCCGGGTTGCCCTGGCAACTGTTGCTGGCCCCCAAAGCGGAAGTGGGCGGGTCCAGGCGCCCTTAAGCCCCTGCCATGCCCAGGGTAGCCCTGGCAACTGTTGCTGGCCCCAAAGCGGAAGTGGGCGGGTCCAGGCCCCCTTAAGCCCCCTGCCATGCCCAGGGTAGCCCTGCAACTGTTGCTGGAACCCAAAGCGGAAGTGGGCGGGTCCAGGCCCCCTTTAAGCCCCCTGCCATGCCCAGGGTAGCCCTGGCAACTGTTGCTGGCCCCCAAAGCGGAAGTGGGCGGGTACAGGCCCGCTTCAGCCCCCTGCCATGCCCAGGGTAGCCCTGGCAACTGTTGCTGGCCCCCAAAGCGGAAGTGGGCGGGTCCAGGCCCCCTTATGCCCCCTGCCATGCCCAGGGTTTCCCTGGCAACTGTTGCTGGCCCCCAAAGCGGAAGTGGGCGGGTCCTGGCGCCTTAAGCCCCCTGCCATGCCCAGGGTATGCCCTGCAACTGTTGCTAGCCCCCAAAGCGGAAGTGGGCGGGTCCAGGGCCCCCTTAATCCCCTGCCATGCCCAGGGTAGCCCTGGCAACTGTTGCTGGCCCCCAAAGCGGAAATGGGCGGGTCCAGGCCCCCTTAAGCCTCCTGCCATGCCCAGAGTTGAAATGGCAACTGTTGCTTGCCCCCAAAGCGGAAGTGGGCGGGTCCAGGCGCCTTTAAGCCCCCTGCCATGCCCAGGGTTGCCCTGGCAACTGTTGCTGGCCCCCAAAGCGGAAGTGGGCGGGTCCAGGCCCCCTTCAGCCCCTGCCATGCCCAGGGTAGCCCTGGCAACTGTTGCTGGCCCCAAAGCGGAAGTGGGGGCGGGTCCAGGCCCCCTTAAGCCCCCTGCCATGCCCAGGGTTGTCCTGGCAACTGTTGCTGGACCCCAAAGCGGAAGTGGGCGGGTCCAGGCCCCCTTAATCCCCCTGCCATGCCCAGGGTAGCCCTGGCAACTGTTGCTGGCCCCCAAAGCGGAAGTGGGCGGGGTCCAGGCCCCCTTCAGCCCCCTGCCATGCCCCGGGTTGCCCTGGCAACTGTTGCTGGCCCCCAAAGCGGAAGTGGGCGGGTCCAGGCGCCCTTAAGCCCCCTGCCATGCCCAGGGTAGCCCTGGCAACTGTTGCTGGCCCCAAAGCGGAAGTGGGCGGGTCCAGGCCCCCTTAAGCCCCCTGCCATGCCCAGGGTAGCCCTGGCAACTGTTGCTGGCCCCCAAAGCGGAAGTGGGCGGGTCCAGGCCCCTTCAGCCCCCTGCAATGCCCAGGATAGCCCTGGCAACTGTTGCTGGCCCCCAAAGCGGAAGTGGGCGGGTCCAGGCCCCCTTCAGCCCCTGCCATGCCCAGTGTAGCCTTGGCAACTGTTGCTGGCCCCCAAAGCGGAAGTGGGCGGGTCCAGGCCCCCTTAAGCCCCCTGCCATGCCTAGGGTTGCCCTGGCAACTGTTGCTGGCCCCCAAAGGCGGAAGTGGGCGGGTCCAGGCCCCTTAAGCCCCCTGCCATACACAGGGTAGCCCTGGCAACTGTTGCTGGCCCCCAAAGCGGAAGTGGGCGGGTCCAGGCCCCTTCAGCCCCCTGCCATGCCCAGGGTAGCCTGGCAACTGTTGCTGGCCCCAAAGCGGAAGTGGGCGGGTCCAGGCCCCCTTAAGCCCCCTGCCATGCCCAGGGTAGCCCTGGCAACTGTTGCTGGCCCCAAAGCGGAAGTGGGCGGGTCCAGGCCCCTTAAGCCCCTGCCATACACAGGGTAGCCCTGGCAACTGTTGCTGGCCCCCAAAGCGGAAGTGGGCGGGTCCAGGCCCCCTTCAGCCCCTGCCATGCCCAGGGTAGCCCTGGCAACTGTTGCTGGCCCCCAAAGCGGAAGTGGGCGGGTCCAGGCCCCCTTAAGCCCCCTGCCATGCCCAGGGTAGCCCTGGCAACTGTTGCTGGCCCCCAAAGCGGAAGTGGGCGGGTCCAGGCCCCCTTAAGCCCCCTGCCATGCCCAGGGTAGCCCTGGCAACTGTTGCTGGCCCCCAAAGCAGAAGTGGGCGGGTCCAGGCCCCCTTAAGCCTCCTGCCATGCCCAGAGTTGCCCTGGCAACTGTTGCTGTCCCCCAAAGCGGAAGTGGGCGGGTCCAGGCGCCTTTAAGCTGGCCTGCCATGCCCAGGGTTGCCCTGGCAACTGTTGCTTGGCCCCCAAAGCGGAAGTGGGCGGTGTCCAGGCCCCCTTAAGCCCCTGCCATGCCCAGGGTAGCCCCTGGCTACTTTGCTGGCCCCCAAAGCGGAAGTGGGCGGGTCCAGGCCCCCTTAAGCCCCCTGCCATGCCCAGGGTAGCCCTGGCAACTGTTGCTGGCCCCCAAAGCGGAAGTGGGCGGGTCCAGGCCCCCTTAATCCCCCTGCCATGCCCAGGGTAGCCCTGGCAACTGTTGCTGGCCCCCAAAGCAGAAGTGGGCGGGTCCAGGCCCCCTTAAGCCTCCTGCCATGCCCAGAGTTGAAATGGCAACTGTTGCTTGCCCCCAAAGCGGAAGTGGGCGGGTCCAGGCCGCCTTTAAGCCCCCTGCCATGCCCAGGGTTGCCCTGGCAACTGTTGCTGGCCCCCAAAGCGGAAGTGGGCGGGTCCAGGCCCCCTTCAGCCCCTGCCATGCCCAGGGTAGCCCTGGCAACTGTTGCTGGCCCCCAAAGCGGAAGTGGGCGGGTCCAGGCCCCCTTAAGCCCCTGCCATGCCCAGGGTTGTCCTGGCAACTGTTGCTGGACCCCAAAGCGGAAGTGGGCGGGTCCAGGCCCCCTTAATCCCCCTGCCATGCCCAGGGTAGCCCTGGCAACTGTTGCTGGCCCCCAAAGCGGAAGTGGGCGGGTCCAGGCCCCCTTCAGCCCCCTGCCATGCCCCGGGTTGCCCTGGCAACTGTTGCTGGCCCCCCAAAGCGGAAGTGGGCGGGTCCAGGCGCCCTTAAGCCCCCTGCCATGCCCAGGGTAGCCCTGGCAACTGTTGCTGGCCCCAAAGCGGAAGTGGGCGGGTCCAGGCCCCCTTAAGCCCCCTGCCATGCCCAGGGTAGCCCTGGCAACTGTTGCTGGAACCCAAAGCGGAAGTGGCGGGTCCAGGCCCCCGTAAGCCCCCTGCCATGCCCAGGGTAGCCCTGGCAACTGTTGCTGGCCCCAAAGCGGAAGTGGGCGGTCCAGGCCCCCTTAAGCCCCCTGCCATGCCCAGGGTAGCCCTGGCAACTGTTGCTGGCCCCCAAAGCGGAAGTGGGCGGGTACAGGCCCCTTCAGCCCCCTGCCATGCCCAGGGTAGCCCTGGCAACTGTTGCTGGCCCCCAAAGCGGAAGTGGGCGGGTCCAGGCCCCTTATGCCCCCTGCCATGCCCAGGGTTTCCCTGGCAACTGTTGCTGGCCCCCCAAAGCGGAAGTGGGCGGGTCCTGGCGCCCTTAAGCCCCCTGCCATGCCCAGGGTATGCCCTGGCAACTGTTGCTAGCCCCAAAGCGGAAGTGGGCGGGTCCAGGCCCCCTTAATCCCCCTGCCATGCCCAGGGTAGCCCTGGCAACTGTTGCTGGCCCCCAAAGGCGGAAATGGGCGGGTCCAGGCCCCCTTCAGCCCCCTGCCATGCCCCGGGTTGCCCTGGCAACTGTTGCTGGCCCCCAAAGCGGAAGTGGGCGGGTCCAGGCGCCCTTAAGCCCCTGCCATGCCCAGGGTAGCCCTGGCAACTGTTGCTGGCCCCCAAAGCGGAAGTGGGCGGGTCCAGGCCCCCTTCAGCCCCCTGCCATGCCCAGGGTATCCCTGGCAACTGTTGCTGGAACCCAAAGCGGAAGTGGGTGGGTCCAGGCCCCCTTCAGCCCCCTGCCATGCCCAGGGTAGCCCTGGCAACTGTTGCTGGCCCCCAAAGCGGAAGTGGGCGGGTCCAGGCCCCTTCAGCCCCCTGCCATGCCCAGGGTAGCCCTGGCAACTGTTGCTGGCCGCCAAAGTGGAAGTGGGCGGGTCCAGGCCCCCTTAAGCCCCCTGCCATGCCCAGGTAGCCCTGGCAACTGTTGCTGGCCCCCAAAGCGGAAGTGGGCGGGTCCAGGCCCCCTTAAGCCCCCTGCCATGCCCAGGGTATACCATGCCCAGGGTATTCCTGGCAACTGTTTCTGGCCCCCAAAGCGGAAGTGGGCGGGTCCAGGCCCCTTAAGCCCCCAGCCATGCCCAGGGTAGCCCTGGCAACTGTTGCTGGCCCCCAAAGCGGAAGTGGGCGGGTCCAGGCCCCCTTCAGCCCCCTGCCATGCCCAGGGTAGCCCTGGCAACTGTTGCTGGCCCCCAAAGCGGAAGTGGGCGGGTCCAGGACCCCTTAAGCCCCCTGCCATGCCCAGGGTAACCCTGGCAACTGTTGCTGGCCCCCAAAGCGGAAGTGGGCGGGTGCAGGCCCCCTTAAGCCCCCTGCCATGCCCAGGGTAGCCCTGGCAACTGTTGCTGGCCCCCAAAGCGGAAGTGGGCGGGTGCAGGCCCCCTTAAGCCCCCTGCCATGCCCAGGGTAGCCCTGGCAACTGTTGCTGGCCCCCAAAGCGGAAGTGGGCGGGTACAGGCCCCCTTCAGCCCCCTGCCATGCCCAGGGTTTCCCTGGCAACTGTTGCTGGCCCCCCAAAGCGGAAGTGGGCGGGTCCAGGCCCCCTTAAGCCCCCTGCCATGCCCAGGGTAGCCCTGGCAACTGTTGCTGGCCCCCAAAGCGGAAGTGGGCGGGTACAGGCCCCTTAAGCCCCCTGCCATACACAGGGTAGCCCTGGCAACTGTTGCTGGCCCCCAAAGCGGAAGTGGGCGGGTCCAGGCCCCCTTAAGCCCCCTGCCATGCCCAGGGTAGCCCTGGCAACTGTTGCTGGCCCCCAAAGCGGAAGTGGGCGGGTCCAGGCCCCCTTAAGCCCCCTGCCATGCCCAGGGTAGCCCTGGCAACTGTTGCTGGCCCCCAAAGCGGAAGTGGGCGGGTCCAGGCCCCCTTAAGCCCCCTGCCATGCCCAGGGTTTCCCTGGCAACTGTTGCTGGCCCCCAAAGCGGAAGTGGGCGGGTCCAGGCCCCCTTAAGCCCCTGCCATGCCCAGGGTAGCCCTGGCAACTGTTGCTGGCCCCCAAAGCGGAAGTGGGCGGGTACAGGCCCCTTAAGCCCCCTGCCATACACAGGGTAGCCCTGGCAACTGTTGCTGGCCCCCAAAGCGGAAGTGGGCGGGTCCAGGCCCCCTTAAGCCCCCTGCCATGCCCAGGGTAGCCCTGGCAACTGTTGCTGGCCCCCAAAGCGGAAGTGGGCGGGTCCAGGCCCCCTTAAGCCCCCTGCCATGCCCAGGGTAGCCCTGGCAACTGTTGCTGGCCCCCAAAGCAGAAGTGGGCGGGTCCAGGCCCCCTTAAGCCTCCTGCCATGCCCAGAGTTGAAATGGCAACTGTTGCTTGCCCCCAAAGCGGAAGTGGGCGGGTCCAGGCGCCTTTAAGCCCCCTGCCATGCCCAGGGTTGCCCTGGCAACTGTTGCTGGCCCCCAAAGCGGAAGTGGGCGGGTCCAGGCCCCCTTCAGCCCCTGCCATGCCCAGGGTAGCCCTGGCAACTGTTGCTGGCCCCCAAAGCGGAAGTGGGCGGGTCCAGGCCCCCTTAAGCCCCCTGCCATGCCCAGGGTTGTCCTGGCAACTGTTGCTGGACCCCAAAGCGGAAGTGGGCGGGTCCAGGCCCCCTTAATCCCCCTGCCATGCCCAGGGTAGCCCTGGCAACTGTTGCTGGCCCCCAAAGCGGAAGTGGGCGGGTCCAGGCCCCCTTCAGCCCCCTGCCATGCCCCGGGTTGCCCTGGCAACTGTTGCTGGCCCCCAAAGCGGAAGTGGGCGGGTCCAGGCGCCCTTAAGCCCCCTGCCATGCCCAGGGTAGCCCTGGCAACTGTTGCTGGCCCCAAAGCGGAAGTGGGCGGGTCCAGGCCCCCTTAAGCCCCCTGCCATGCCCAGGGTAGCCCTGGCAACTGTTGCTGGCCCCCAAAGCGGAAGTGGGCGGGTCCAGGCCCCCTTCAGCCCCCTGCAATGCCCAGGATAGCCCTGGCAACTGTTGCTGGCCCCCAAAGCGGAAGTGGGCGGGTCCAGGCCCCCTTCAGCCCCCTGCCATGCCCAGTGTAGCCTTGGCAACTGTTGCTGGCCCCCAAAGCGGAAGTGGGCGGGTCCAGGCCCCCTTAAGCCCCCTGCCATGCCTAGGGTTGCCCTGGCAACTGTTGCTGGCCCCCAAAGCGGAAGTGGGCGGGTCCAGGCCCCTTAAGCCCCCTGCCATACACAGGGTAGCCCTGGCAACTGTTGCTGGCCCCCAAAGCGGAAGTGGGCGGGTCCAGGCCCCCTTCAGCCCCCTGCCATGCCCAGGGTAGCCCTGGCAACTGTTGCTGGCCCCCAAAGCGGAAGTGGGCGGGTCCAGGCCCCCTTAAGCCCCCTGCCATGCCCAGGGTAGCCCTGGCAACTGTTGCTGGCCCCCAAAGCGGAAGTGGGCGGGTCCAGGCCCCCTTAAGCCCCCTGCCATGCCCAGGGTAGCCCTGGCAACTGTTGCTGGCCCCCAAAGCAGAAGTGGGCGGGTCCAGGCCCCCTTAAGCCTCCTGCCATGCCCAGAGTTGCCCTGGCAACTGTTGCTGTCCCCCAAAGCGGAAGTGGGCGGGTCCAGGCGCCTTTAAGCTGCCTGCCATGCCCAGGGTTGCCCTGGCAACTGTTGCTGGCCCCCAAAGCGGAAGTGGGCGGGTCCAGGCCCCCTTAAGCCCCTGCCATGCCCAGGGTAGCCCTGGCTACTTTTGCTGGCCCCCAAAGCGGAAGTGGGCGGGTCCAGGCCCCCTTAAGCCCCCTGCCATGCCCAGGGTAGCCCTGGCAACTGTTGCTGGCCCCCAAAGCGGAAGTGGGCGGGTCCAGGCCCCCTTAATCCCCCTGCCATGCCCAGGGTAGCCCTGGCAACTGTTGCTGGCCCCCAAAGCAGAAGTGGGCGGGTCCAGGCCCCCTTAAGCCTCCTGCCATGCCCAGAGTTGAAATGGCAACTGTTGCTTGCCCCCAAAGCGGAAGTGGGCGGGTCCAGGCGCCTTTAAGCCCCCTGCCATGCCCAGGGTTGCCCTGGCAACTGTTGCTGGCCCCCAAAGCGGAAGTGGGCGGGTCCAGGCCCCCTTCAGCCCCTGCCATGCCCAGGGTAGCCCTGGCAACTGTTGCTGGCCCCCAAAGCGGAAGTGGGCGGGTCCAGGCCCCCTTAAGCCCCCTGCCATGCCCAGGGTTGTCCTGGCAACTGTTGCTGGACCCCAAAGCGGAAGTGGGCGGGTCCAGGCCCCCTTAATCCCCCTGCCATGCCCAGGGTAGCCCTGGCAACTGTTGCTGGCCCCCAAAGCGGAAGTGGGCGGGTCCAGGCCCCCTTCAGCCCCCTGCCATGCCCCGGGTTGCCCTGGCAACTGTTGCTGGCCCCCAAAGCGGAAGTGGGCGGGTCCAGGCGCCCTTAAGCCCCCTGCCATGCCCAGGGTAGCCCTGGCAACTGTTGCTGGCCCCAAAGCGGAAGTGGGCGGGTCCAGGCCCCCTTAAGCCCCCTGCCATGCCCAGGGTAGCCCTGGCAACTGTTGCTGGAACCCAAAGCGGAAGTGGGCGGGTCCAGGCCCCCGTAAGCCCCCTGCCATGCCCAGGGTAGCCCTGGCAACTGTTGCTGGCCCCCAAAGCGGAAGTGGGCGGGTCCAGGCCCCCTTAAGCCCCCTGCCATGCCCAGGGTAGCCCTGGCAACTGTTGCTGGCCCCCAAAGCGGAAGTGGGCGGGTACAGGCCCCCTTCAGCCCCCTGCCATGCCCAGGGTAGCCCTGGCAACTGTTGCTGGCCCCCAAAGCGGAAGTGGGCGGGTCCAGGCCCCCTTATGCCCCCTGCCATGCCCAGGGTTTCCCTGGCAACTGTTGCTGGCCCCCCAAAGCGGAAGTGGGCGGGTCCTGGCGCCCTTAAGCCCCCTGCCATGCCCAGGGTATGCCCTGGCAACTGTTGCTAGCCCCCAAAGCGGAAGTGGGCGGGTCCAGGCCCCCTTAATCCCCCTGCCATGCCCAGGGTAGCCCTGGCAACTGTTGCTGGCCCCCAAAGCGGAAATGGGCGGGTCCAGGCCCCCTTCAGCCCCCTGCCATGCCCCGGGTTGCCCTGGCAACTGTTGCTGGCCCCCAAAGCGGAAGTGGGCGGGTCCAGGCGCCCTTAAGCCCCCTGCCATGCCCAGGGTAGCCCTGGCAACTGTTGCTGGCCCCCAAAGCGGAAGTGGGCGGGTCCAGGCCCCCTTCAGCCCCCTGCCATGCCCAGGGTATCCCTGGCAACTGTTGCTGGAACCCAAAGCGGAAGTGGGTGGGTCCAGGCCCCCTTCAGCCCCCTGCCATGCCCAGGGTAGCCCTGGCAACTGTTGCTGGCCCCCAAAGCGGAAGTGGGCGGGTCCAGGCCCCCTTCAGCCCCCTGCCATGCCCAGGGTAGCCCTGGCAACTGTTGCTGGCCGCCAAAGTGGAAGTGGGCGGGTCCAGGCCCCCTTAAGCCCCCTGCCATGCCCAGGGTAGCCCTGGCAACTGTTGCTGGCCCCCAAAGCGGAAGTGGGCGGGTCCAGGCCCCCTTAAGCCCCCTGCCATGCCCAGGGTATTCCTGGCAACTGTTTCTGGCCCCCAAAGCGGAAGTGGGCGGGTCCAGGCCCCTTAAGCCCCCAGCCATGCCCAGGGTAGCCCTGGCAACTGTTGCTGGCCCCCAAAGCGGAAGTGGGCGGGTCCAGGCCCCCTTCAGCCCCCTGCCATGCCCAGGGTAGCCCTGGCAACTGTTGCTGGCCCCCAAAGCGGAAGTGGGCGGGTCCAGGACCCCTTAAGCCCCCTGCCATGCCCAGGGTAACCCTGGCAACTGTTGCTGGCCCCCAAAGCGGAAGTGGGCGGGTGCAGGCCCCCTTAAGCCCCCTGCCATGCCCAGGGTAGCCCTGGCAACTGTTGCTGGCCCCCAAAGCGGAAGTGGGCGGGTACAGGCCCCCTTCAGCCCCCTGCCATGCCCAGGGTAGCCCTGGCAACTGTTGCTGGCCCCCAAAGCGGAAGTGGGCGGGTCCAGGCCCCCTTAAGCCCCCTGCCATGCCCAGGGTTTCCCTGGCAACTGTTGCTGGCCCCCCAAAGCGGAAGTGGGCAGGTCCTGGCGCCCTTAATCCCCCTGCCATGCCCAGGGTAGCCCTGGCAACTGTTGCTGGCCCCCAAAGCGGAAGTGGGCGGGTCCAGGCCCCCTTCAGCCCCCTGCCATGCCCAGGGTAGCCCTGGCAACTGTTGCTGGCCGCCAAAGTGGAAGTGGGCGGGTCCAGGCCCCCTTCAGCCCCCTGCCATGCCCAGGGTAGCCCTGGCAACTGTTGCTGGCCCCCAAAGCGGAAGTGGGCGGGTCCAGGCCCCCTTAAGCCCCCTGCCATGCCCAGGGTAGCCCTGGCAACTGTTGCTGGCCCCCAAAGCGGAAGTGGGCGGGTACAGGCCCCTTAAGCCCCCTGCCATACACAGGGTAGCCCTGGCAACTGTTGCTGGCCCCCAAAGCGGAAGTGGGCGGGTCCAGGCCCCCTTAAGCCCCCTGCCATGCCCAGGGTAGCCCTGGCAACTGTTGCTGGCCCCCAAAGCGGAAGTGGGCGGGTCCAGGCCCCCTTAAGCCCCCTGCCATGCCCAGGGTAGCCCTGGCAACTGTTGCTGGCCCCCAAAGCAGAAGTGGGCGGGTCCAGGCCCCCTTAAGCCTCCTGCCATGCCCAGAGTTGAAATGGCAACTGTTGCTTGCCCCCAAAGCGGAAGTGGGCGGGTCCAGGCGCCTTTAAGCCCCCTGCCATGCCCAGGGTTGCCCTGGCAACTGTTGCTGGCCCCCAAAGCGGAAGTGGGCGGGTCCAGGCCCCCTTCAGCCCCTGCCATGCCCAGGGTAGCCCTGGCAACTGTTGCTGGCCCCCAAAGCGGAAGTGGGCGGGTCCAGGCCCCCTTCAGCCCCCTGCCATGCCCCGGGTTGCCCTGGCAACTGTTGCTGGCCCCCAAAGCGGAAGTGGGCGGGTCCAGGCGCCCTTAAGCCCCCTGCCATGCCCAGGGTAGCCCTGGCAACTGTTGCTGGCCCCAAAGCGGAAGTGGGCGGGTCCAGGCCCCCTTAAGCCCCCTGCCATGCCCAGGGTAGCCCTGGCAACTGTTGCTGGCCCCCAAAGCGGAAGTGGGCGGGTCCAGGCCCCCTTCAGCCCCCTGCAATGCCCAGGATAGCCCTGGCAACTGTTGCTGGCCCCCAAAGCGGAAGTGGGCGGGTCCAGGCCCCCTTCAGCCCCCTGCCATGCCCAGTGTAGCCTTGGCAACTGTTGCTGGCCCCCAAAGCGGAAGTGGGCGGGTCCAGGCCCCCTTAAGCCCCCTGCCATGCCTAGGGTTGCCCTGGCAACTGTTGCTGGCCCCCAAAGCGGAAGTGGGCGGGTCCAGGCCCCTTAAGCCCCCTGCCATACACAGGGTAGCCCTGGCAACTGTTGCTGGCCCCCAAAGCGGAAGTGGGCGGGTCCAGGCCCCCTTCAGCCCCCTGCCATGCCCAGGGTAGCCCTGGCAACTGTTGCTGGCCCCCAAAGCGGAAGTGGGCGGGTCCAGGCCCCCTTAAGCCCCCTGCCATGCCCAGGGTAGCCCTGGCAACTGTTGCTGGCCCCCAAAGCGGAAGTGGGCGGGTCCAGGCCCCCTTAAGCCCCCTGCCATGCCCAGGGTAGCCCTGGCAACTGTTGCTGGCCCCCAAAGCAGAAGTGGGCGGGTCCAGGCCCCCTTAAGCCTCCTGCCATGCCCAGAGTTGCCCTGGCAACTGTTGCTGTCCCCCAAAGCGGAAGTGGGCGGGTCCAGGCGCCTTTAAGCTGCCTGCCATGCCCAGGGTTGCCCTGGCAACTGTTGCTGGCCCCCAAAGCGGAAGTGGGCGGGTCCAGGCCCCCTTAAGCCCCTGCCATGCCCAGGGTAGCCCTGGCTACTTTTGCTGGCCCCCAAAGCGGAAGTGGGCGGGTCCAGGCCCCCTTAAGCCCCCTGCCATGCCCAGGGTAGCCCTGGCAACTGTTGCTGGCCCCCAAAGCGGAAGTGGGCGGGTCCAGGCCCCCTTAATCCCCCTGCCATGCCCAGGGTAGCCCTGGCAACTGTTGCTGGCCCCCAAAGCAGAAGTGGGCGGGTCCAGGCCCCCTTAAGCCTCCTGCCATGCCCAGAGTTGAAATGGCAACTGTTGCTTGCCCCCAAAGCGGAAGTGGGCGGGTCCAGGCGCCTTTAAGCCCCCTGCCATGCCCAGGGTTGCCCTGGCAACTGTTGCTGGCCCCCAAAGCGGAAGTGGGCGGGTCCAGGCCCCCTTCAGCCCCTGCCATGCCCAGGGTAGCCCTGGCAACTGTTGCTGGCCCCCAAAGCGGAAGTGGGCGGGTCCAGGCCCCCTTAAGCCCCCTGCCATGCCCAGGGTTGTCCTGGCAACTGTTGCTGGACCCCAAAGCGGAAGTGGGCGGGTCCAGGCCCCCTTAATCCCCCTGCCATGCCCAGGGTAGCCCTGGCAACTGTTGCTGGCCCCCAAAGCGGAAGTGGGCGGGTCCAGGCCCCCTTCAGCCCCCTGCCATGCCCCGGGTTGCCCTGGCAACTGTTGCTGGCCCCCAAAGCGGAAGTGGGCGGGTCCAGGCGCCCTTAAGCCCCCTGCCATGCCCAGGGTAGCCCTGGCAACTGTTGCTGGCCCCAAAGCGGAAGTGGGCGGGTCCAGGCCCCCTTAAGCCCCCTGCCATGCCCAGGGTAGCCCTGGCAACTGTTGCTGGAACCCAAAGCGGAAGTGGGCGGGTCCAGGCCCCCGTAAGCCCCCTGCCATGCCCAGGGTAGCCCTGGCAACTGTTGCTGGCCCCCAAAGCGGAAGTGGGCGGGTCCAGGCCCCCTTAAGCCCCCTGCCATGCCCAGGGTAGCCCTGGCAACTGTTGCTGGCCCCCAAAGCGGAAGTGGGCGGGTCCAGGCCCCTTAAGCCCCCTGCCATGCCCAGGGTAGCCCTGGCAACTGTTGCTGGCCCCCAAAGCGGAAGTGGGCGGGTCCAGGCCCCCTTTAGCCCCCTGCCATGCCCAGGGTAGCCCTGGCAACTGTTGCTGGCCCCCAAAGCGGAAGTGGGCGGGTCCAGGCCCCCTTAAGCCATGCCCAGGGTAGCCCTGGCAACTGTTGCTGGCCCCCAAAGCGGAAGTGGGCGATTCCAGGCCCCCTTAAGTCCCCTGCCATGCCCAGGGTTGTCCTGGCAACTGTTGCTGGCCCCAAAGCGGAAGTGGGCGGGTCCAGGCCCCCTTAAGCCCCCTGCCATGCCCAGGGTAGCCCTGGCGACTGTTGTTGGCCCCTAAAGCGGAAGTGGGCGGGTCCAGGCCCCCTTAAGCCCCCTGCCATGCCCAGGGTTGCCCTGGCAACTGTTGCTGGCCCCCCAAAGCGGAAGTGGGCGGGTCCTGGCGCCCTTAAGCCCCCTGCCATGCCCAGGGTATGCCCTGGCAACTGTTGCTAGCCCCCAAAGCGGAAGTGGGCGGGTCCAGGCCCCCTTAATCCCCCTGCCATGCCCAGGGTAGCCCTGGCAACTGTTGCTGGCCCCCAAAGCGGAAGTGGGCGGGTCCAGGCCCCCTTCAGCCCCCTGCCATGCCCCGGGTTGCCCTGGCAACTGTTGCTGGAACCCAAAGCGGAAGTGGGCGGGTCCAGGCCCCCTTAAGCCCCCTGCCATGCCCAGGGTAGCCCTGGCAACTGTTGCTGGAACCCAAAGCGGAAGTGGGCGGGTCCAGGCCCCCTTAAGCCCCCTGCCATGCCCAGGGTAGCCCTGGCAACTGTTGCTGGAACCCAAAGCGGAAGTGGGCGGGTCCAGGCCCCCGTAAGCCCCCTGCCATGCCCAGGGTAGCCCTGGCAACTGTTGCTGGCCCCCAAAGCGGAAGTGGGCGGGTCCAGGCCCCCTTAAGCCCCCTGCCATGCCCAGGGTTGTCCTGGCAACTGTTGCTGGCCCCAAAGCGGAAGTGGGCGGGTCCAGGCCCCCTTTAGCCCCCTGCCATGCCCAGGGTAGCCCTGGCAACTGTTGCTGGCCCCCAAAGCGGAAGTGGGCGGGTCCAGGCCCCCTTCAGCCCCCTGCCATGCCCAGGGTAGCCCTGGCAACTGTTGCTGGCCCCCAAAGCGGAAGTGGGCGGGTCCAGGCCCCCTTAAGCCCCCTGCCATGCCTAGGGTTGCCCTGGCAACTGTTGCTGGCCCCCAAAGCGGAAGTGGGCGGGTCCAGGCCCCTTAAGCCCCCTGCCATACACAGGGTAGCCCTGGCAACTGTTGCTGGCCCCCAAAGCGGAAGTGGGCGGGTCCAGGCCCCCTTCAGCCCCCTGCCATGCCCAGGGTAGCCCTGGCAACTGTTGCTGGCCCCCAAAGCGGAAGTGGGCGGGTCCAGGCCCCCTTAAGCCCCCTGCCATGCCCAGGGTAGCCCTGGCAACTGTTGCTGGCCCCCAAAGCGGAAGTGGGCGGGTCCAGGCCCCCTTAAGCCCCCTGCCATGCCCAGGGTAGCCCTGGCAACTGTTGCTGGCCCCCAAAGCAGAAGTGGGCGGGTCCAGGCCCCCTTAAGCCTCCTGCCATGCCCAGAGTTGCCCTGGCAACTGTTGCTGTCCCCCAAAGCGGAAGTGGGCGGGTCCAGGCGCCTTTAAGCTGCCTGCCATGCCCAGGGTTGCCCTGGCAACTGTTGCTGGCCCCCAAAGCGGAAGTGGGCGGGTCCAGGCCCCCTTCAGCCCCTGCCATGCCCAGGGTAGCCCTGGCTACTTTTGCTGGCCCCCAAAGCGGAAGTGGGCGGGTCCAGGCCCCCTTAAGCCCCCTGCCATGCCCAGGGTTGTCCTGGCAACTGTTGCTGGCCCCCAAAGCGGAAGTGGGCGGGTCCAGGCCCCCTTAATCCCCCTGCCATGCCCAGGGTAGCCCTGGCAACTGTTGCTGGCCCCCAAAGCGGAAGTGGGCGGGTCCAGGCCCCCTTCAGCCCCCTGCCATGCCCCGGGTTGCCCTGGCAACTGTTGCTGGCCCCCAAAGCGGAAGTGGGCGGGTCCAGGCGCCCTTAAGCCCCCTGCCATGCCCAGGGTAGCCCTGGCAACTGTTGCTGGCCCCAAAGCGGAAGTGGGCGGGTCCAGGCCCCCTTAAGCCCCCTGCCATGCCCAGGGTAGCCCTGGCAACTGTTGCTGGAACCCAAAGCGGAAGTGGGCGGGTCAAGGCCCCCTTCAGCCCCCTGCCATGCCCAGGGTAGCCCTGGCAACTGTTGCTGGCCCCCAAAGCGGAAGTGGGTGGGTCCAGGCCCCCTTAAGCCATGCCCAGGGTAGCCCTGGCAACTGTTGCTGGCCCCCAAAGCGGAAGTGGGCGATTCCAGGCCCCCTTAAGCCCCCTGCCATGCCCAGGGTTGTCCTGGCAACTGTTGCTGGCCCCAAAGCGGAAGTGGGCGGGTCCAGGCCCCCTTAAGCCCCCTGCCATGCCCAGGGTAGCCCTGGCGACTGTTGTTGGCCCCTAAAGCGGAAGTGGGCGGGTCCAGGCCCCCTTAAGCCCCCTGCCATGCCCAGGGTTGCCCTGGCAACTGTTGCTGGCCCCCCAAAGCGGAAGTGGGCGGGTCCTGGCGCCCTTAAGCACCCTGCCATGCCCAGGGTATGCCCTGGCAACTGTTGCTAGCCCCCAAAGCGGAAGTGGGCGGGTCCAGGCCCCCTTAATCCCCCTGCTATGCCCAGGGTAGCCCTGGCAACTGTTGCTGGCCCCCAAAGCGGAAGTGGGCGGGTCCAGGCCCCCTTAAGCCCCCTGCCATGCCCAGGGTTGCCCTGGCAACTGTTGCTGGCCCCCAAAGCGGAAGTGGGCGGGTCCAGGCCCCCTTAAGCCCCCTGCCATGCCCAGGGTTGCCCTGGCAACTGTTGCTGGCCCACAAAGCGGAAGTGGGCGGGTCCAGGCCCCCTTAAGCCCCCTGCCATGCCCAGGGTTGCCCTGGCAACTGTTGCTGGCCCACAAAGCGGAAGTGGGCGGGTCCAGGCGCCCTTAAGCCCCCTGCCATGCCCAGGGTATGCCCTGGCAACTGTTGCTGGCCCCCAAAGCGGAAGTGGGCGGGTCCAGGCCCCCTTAAGCCCCCTGCCATGCCCAGGGTAGCCCTGGCAACTGTTGCTGGCCCCCAAAGCGGAAGTGGGCGGGTCCAGGCCCCCTTAAGCCCCCTGCCATGCCCAGGGTTGTCCTGGCAACTGTTGCTGGCCCCAAAGCGGAAGTGGGCGGGTCCAGGCCCCCTTAAGCCCCCTGCCATGCCCAGGGTAGCCCTGGCAACTGTTGCTGGCCCCCAAAGCGGAAGTGGGCGGGTCCAGGCCCCCTTCAGCCCCCTGCCATGCCCAGGGTAGCCCTGGCAACTGTTGCTGGCCCCCAAAGCGGAAGTGGGCGGGTCCAGGCCCCCTTAAGCCCCCTGCCATGCCCAGGGTAGCCCTGGCAACTGTTGCTGGCCCCCAAAGCGGAAGTGGGCGGGTCCAGGCCCCCTTAAGCCCCCTGCCATGCCCAGGGTAGCCCTGGCAACTGTTGCTGGCCCCCAAAGCGGAAGTGGGCGGGTCCAGGCCCCCTTCAGCCCCCTGCCATGCCCAGGGTAGCCCTGGCAACTGTTGCTGGCCCCCAAAGCAGAAGTGGGCGGGTCCAGGCCCCCTTAAGCCTCCTGCCATTCCCAGAGTTGCCCTGGCAACTGTTGCTGGCCCCCAAAGCGGAAGTGGGCGGGTCCAGGCGCCTTTAAGCCCCCTGCCATGCCCAGGGTTGCCCTGGCAACTGTTGCTGGCCCCCAAAGCGGAAGTGGGCGGGTCCAGGCCCCCTTCAGCCCCTGCCATGCCCAGGGTAGCCCTGGCAACTGTTGCTGGCCCCCAAAGCGGAAGTGGGCGGGTCCAGGCCCCCTTAAGCCCCCTGCCATGCCCAGGGTTGTCCTGGCAACTGTTGCTGGCCCCCAAAGCGGAAGTGGGCGGGTCCAGGCCCCCTTAATCCCCCTGCCATGCCCAGGGTAGCCCTGGCAATTGTTGCTGGCCCCCAAAGCGGAAGTGGGCGGGTCCAGGCCCCCTTCAGCCCCCTGCCATGCCCCGGGTTGCCCTGGCAACTGTTGCTGGCCCCCAAAGCGGAAGTGGGCGGGTCCAGGCGCCCTTAAGCCCCCTGCCATGCCCAGGGTAGCCCTGGCAACTGTTGCTGGCCCCAAAGCGGAAGTGGGCGGGTCCAGGCCCCCTTAAGCCCCCTGCCATGCCCAGGGTAGCCCTGGCAACTGTTGCTGGAACCCAAAGCGGAAGTGGGCGGGTCCAGGCCCCCGTAAGCCCCCTGCCATGCCCAGGGTAGCCCTGGCAACTGTTGATGGCCCCCAAAGCGGAAGTGGGCGGGTCCAGGCCCCCTTAAGCCCCCTGCCATGCCCAGGGTAGCCCTGGCAACTGTTGCTGGCCCCCAAAGCGGAAGTGGGCGGGTCCAGGCCCCTTAAGCCCCCTGCCATGCCCAGGGTAGCCCTGGCAACTGTTGCTGGCCCCCAAAGCGGAAGTGGGCGGGTCCAGGCCCCCTTCAGCCCCCTGCCATGCCCAGGGTAGCCCTGGCAACTGTTGCTGGCCCCCAAAGCGGAAGTGGGCGGGTCCAGGCCCCCTTAAGCCATGCCCAGGGTAGCCCTGGCAACTGTTGCTGGCCCCCAAAGCGGAAGTGGGCGATTCCAGGCCCCCTTAAGCCCCCTGCCATGCCCAGGGTTGTCCTGGCAACTGTTGCTGGCCCCAAAGCGGAAGTGGGCGGGTCCAGGCCCCCTTAAGCCCCCTGCCATGCCCAGGGTAGCCCTGGCGACTGTTGTTGGCCCCCCAAGGCGGAAGTGGGCGGGTCCTGGCGCCCTTAAGCCCCCTGCCATGCCCAGGGTATGCCCTGGCAACTGTTGCTAGCCCCCAAAGCGGAAGTGGGCGGGTCCAGGCCCCCTTAATCCCCCTGCTATGCCCAGGGTAGCCCTGGCAACTGTTGCTGGCCCCCAAAGCGGAAGTGGGCGGGTCCAGGCCCCCTTAAGCCCCCTGCCATGCCCAGGGTTGCCCTGGCAACTGTTGCTGGCCCCCAAAGCGGAAGTGGGCGGGTCCAGGCCCCCTTAAGCCCCCTGCCATGCCCAGGGTTGCCCTGGCAACTGTTGCTGGCCCACAAAGCGGAAGTGGGCGGGTCCAGGCGCCCTTAAGCCCCCTGCCATGCCCAGGGTATGCCCTGGCAACTGTTGCTGGCCCCCAAAGCGGAAGTGGGCGGGTCCACGCCCCCTTAAGCCCCCTGCCATGCCCAGGGTAGCCCTGGCAACTGTTGCTGGCCCCCAAAGCGGAAGTGGGCGGGTCCAGGCCCCCTTAAGCCCCCTGCCATGCCCAGGGTTGTCCTGGCAACTGTTGCTGGCCCCAAAGCGGAAGTGGGCGGGTCCAGGCCCCCTTAAGCCCCCTGCCATGCCCAGGGTAGCCCTGGCAACTGTTGCTGGCCCCCAAAGCGGAAGTGGGCGGGTCCAGGCCCCCTTCAGCCCCCTGCCATGCCCAGGGTAGCCCTGGCAACTGTTGCTGGCCCCCAAAGCGGAAGTGGGCGGGTCCAGGCCCCCTTAAGCCCCCTGCCATGCCCAGGGTAGCCCTGGCAACTGTTGCTGGCCCCCAAAGCGGAAGTGGGCGGGTCCAGGCCCCCTTAAGCCCCCTGCCATGCCCAGGGTAGCCCTGGCAACTGTTGCTGGCCCCCAAAGCGGAAGTGGGCGGGTCCAGGCCCCCTTCAGCCCCCTGCCATGCCCAGGGTAGCCCTGGCAACTGTTGCTGGCCCCCAAAGCAGAAGTGGGCGGGTCCAGGCCCCCTTAAGCCTCCTGCCATTCCCAGAGTTGCCCTGGCAACTGTTGCTGGCCCCCAAAGCGGAAGTGGGCGGGTCCAGGCGCCTTTAAGCCCCCTGCCATGCCCAGGGTTGCCCTGGCAACTGTTGCTGGCCCCCAAAGCGGAAGTGGGCGGGTCCAGGCCCCCTTCAGCCCCTGCCATGCCCAGGGTAGCCCTGGCAACTGTTGCTGGCCCCCAAAGCGGAAGTGGGCGGGTCCAGGCCCCCTTAAGCCCCCTGCCATGCCCAGGGTTGTCCTGGCAACTGTTGCTGGCCCCCAAAGCGGAAGTGGGCGGGTCCAGGCCCCCTTAATCCCCCTGCCATGCCCAGGGTAGCCCTGGCAATTGTTGCTGGCCCCCAAAGCGGAAGTGGGCGGGTCCAGGCCCCCTTCAGCCCCCTGCCATGCCCCGGGTTGCCCTGGCAACTGTTGCTGGCCCCCAAAGCGGAAGTGGGCGGGTCCAGGCGCCCTTAAGCCCCCTGCCATGCCCAGGGTAGCCCTGGCAACTGTTGCTGGCCCCAAAGCGGAAGTGGGCGGGTCCAGGCCCCCTTAAGCCCCCTGCCATGCCCAGGGTAGCCCTGGCAACTGTTGCTGGAACCCAAAGCGGAAGTGGGCGGGTCCAGGCCCCCGTAAGCCCCCTGCCATGCCCAGGGTAGCCCTGGCAACTGTTGCTGGCCCCCAAAGCGGAAGTGGGCGGGTCCAGGCCCCCTTAAGCCCCCTGCCATGCCCAGGGTAGCCCTGGCAACTGTTGCTGGCCCCCAAAGCGGAAGTGGGCGGGTCCAGGCCCCTTAAGCCCCCTGCCATGCCCAGGGTAGCCCTGGCAACTGTTGCTGGCCCCCAAAGCGGAAGTGGGCGGGTCCAGGCCCCATTCAGCCCCCTGCCATGCCCAGGGTAGCCCTGGCAACTGTTGCTGGCCCCCAAAGCGGAAGTGGGCGGGTCCAGGCCCCCTTAAGCCATGCCCAGGGTAGCCCTGGCAACTGTTGCTGGCCCCCAAAGCGGAAGTGGGCGATTCCAGGCCCCCTTAAGCCCCCTGCCATGCCCAGGGTTGTCCTGGCAACTGTTGCTGGCCCCAAAGCGGAAGTGGGCGGGTCCAGGCCCCCTTAAGCCCCCTGCCATGCCCAGGGTAGCCCTGGCGACTGTTGTTGGCCCCTAAAGCGGAAGTGGGCGGGTCCAGGCCCCCGTAAGCCCCCTGCCATGCCCAGGGTAGCCCTGGCAACTGTTGCTGGCCCCCAAAGCGGAAGTGGGCGGGTCCAGGCCCCCTTAAGCCCCCTGCCATGCCCAGGGTAGCCCTGGCAACTGTTGCTGGCCCCCAAAGCGGAAGTGGGCGGGTCCATGCCCCTTAAGCCCCCTGCCATGCCCAGGGTAGCCCTGGCAACTGTTGCTGGCCCCCAAAGCGGAAGTGGGCGGGTCCAGGCCCCCTTCAGCCCCCTGCCATGCCCAGGGTAGCCCTGGCAACTGTTGCTGGCCCCCAAAGCGGAAGTGGGCGGGTCCAGGCCCCCTTAAGCCATGCCCAGGGTAGCCCTGGCAACTGTTGCTGGCCCCCAAAGCGGAAGTGGGCGATTCCAGGCCCCCTTAAGCCCCCTGCCATGCCCAGGGTTGTCCTGGCAACTGTTGCTGGCCCCAAAGCGGAAGTGGGCGGGTCCAGGCCCCCTTAAGCCCCCTGCCATGCCCAGGGTAGCCCTGGCGACTGTTGTTGGCCCCTAAAGCGGAAGTGGGCGGGTCCAGGCCCCCTTAAGCCCCCTGCCATGCCCAGGGTTGCCCTGGCAACTGTTGCTGGCCCCCCAAAGCGGAAGTGGGCGGGTCCTGGCGCCCTTAAGCACCCTGCCATGCCCAGGGTATGCCCTGGCAACTGTTGCTAGCCCCCAAAGCGGAAGTGGGCGGGTCCAGGCCCCTTAAGCCCCCTGCCATGCCCAGGGTAGCCCTGGCAACTGTTGCTGGCCCCCAAAGCGGAAGTGGGCGGGTCCAGGCCCCCTTAAGCCATGCCCAGGGTAGCCCTGGCAACTGTTGCTGGCCCCCAAAGCGGAAGTGGGCGATTCCAGGCCCCCTTAAGCCCCCTGCCATGCCCAGGGTTGTCCTGGCAACTGTTGCTGGCCCCAAAGCGGAAGTGGGCGGGTCCAGGCCCCCTTAAGCCCCCTGCCATGCCCAGGGTAGCCCTGGCGACTGTTGTTGGCCCCTAAAGCGGAAGTGGGCGGGTCCAGGCCCCCTTAAGCCCCCTGCCATGCCCAGGGTTGCCCTGGCAACTGTTGCTGGCCCCCCAAAGCGGAAGTGGGCGGGTCCTGGCGCCCTTAAGCACCCTGCCATGCCCAGGGTATGCCCTGGCAACTGTTGCTAGCCCCCAAAGCGGAAGTGGGCGGGTCCAGGCCCCTTAAGCCCCCTGCCATGCCCAGGGTAGCCCTGGCAACTGTTGCTGGCCCCCAAAGCGGAAGTGGGCGGGTCCAGGCCCCCTTCAGCCCCCTGCCATGCCCAGGGTAGCCCTGGCAACTGTTGCTGGCCCCCAAAGCGGAAGTGGGCGGGTCCAGGCCCCCTTAAGCCATGCCCAGGGTAGCCCTGGCAACTGTTGCTGGCCCCCAAAGCGGAAGTGGGCGATTCCAGGCCCCCTTAAGCCCCCTGCCATGCCCAGGGTTGTCCTGGCAACTGTTGCTGGCCCCAAAGCGGAAGTGGGCGGGTCCAGGCCCCCTTAAGCCCCCTGCCATGCCCAGGGTAGCCCTGGCGACTGTTGTTGGCCCCTAAAGCGGAAGTGGGCGGGTCCAGGCCCCCTTAAGCCCCCTGCCATGCCCAGGGTTGCCCTGGCAACTGTTGCTGGCCCCCCAAAGCGGAAGTGGGCGGGTCCAGGCCCCCTTAAGCCCCCTGCCATGCCCAGGGTAGCCCTGGCGACTGTTGTTGGCCCCTAAAGCGGAAGTGGGCGGGTCCAGGCCCCCTTAAGCCCCCTGCCATGCCCAGGGTTGCCCTGGCAACTGTTGCTGGCCCCCCAAAGCGGAAGTGGGCGGGTCCTGGCGCCCTTAAGCACCCTGCCATGCCCAGGGTATGCCCTGGCAACTGTTGCTAGCCCCCAAAGCGGAAGTGGGCGGGTCCAGGCCCCTTAAGCCCCCTGCCATGCCCAGGGTAGCCCTGGCAACTGTTGCTGGCCCCCAAAGCGGAAGTGGGCGGGTCCAGGCCCCCTTCAGCCCCCTGCCATGCCCAGGGTAGCCCTGGCAACTGTTGCTGGCCCCCAAAGCGGAAGTGGGCGGGTCCAGGCCCCCTTAAGCCATGCCCAGGGTAGCCCTGGCAACTGTTGCTGGCCCCCAAAGCGGAAGTGGGCGATTCCAGGCCCCCTTAAGCCCCCTGCCATGCCCAGGGTTGTCCTGGCAACTGTTGCTGGCCCCAAAGCGGAAGTGGGCGGGTCCAGGCCCCCTTAAGCCCCCTGCCATGCCCAGGGTAGCCCTGGCGACTGTTGTTGGCCCCTAAAGCGGAAGTGGGCGGGTCCAGGCCCCCTTAAGCCCCCTGCCATGCCCAGGGTTGCCCTGGCAACTGTTGCTGGCCCCCCAAAGCGGAAGTGGGCGGGTCCTGGCGCCCTTAAGCCCCCTGCCATGCCCAGGGTATGCCCTGGCAACTGTTGCTAGCCCCCAAAGCGGAAGTGGGCGGGTCCAGGCCCCCTTAATCCCCCTGCCATGCCCAGGGTAGCCCTGGCAACTGTTGCTGGCCCCCAAAGCGGAAATGGGCGGGTCCAGGCCCCCTTCAGCCCCCTGCCATGCCCCGGGTTGCCCTGGCAACTGTTGCTGGCCCCCAAAGCGGAAGTGGGCGGGTCCAGGCGCCCTTAAGCCCCCTGCCATGCCCAGGGTAGCCCTGGCAACTGTTGCTGGCCCCCAAAGCGGAAGTGGGCGGGTCCAGGCCCCCTTCAGCCCCCTGCCATGCCCAGGGTATCCCTGGCAACTGTTGCTGGAACCCAAAGCGGAAGTGGGCGGGTCCAGGCCCCCTTCAGCCCCCTGCCATGCCCAGGGTAGCCCTGGCAACTGTTGCTGGCCCCCAAAGCGGAAGTGGGCGGGTCCAGGCCCCCGTCAGCCCCCTGCCATGCCCAGGGTAGCCCTGGCAACTGTTGCTGGCCCCCAAAGCGGAAGTGGGCGGGTCCAGGCCCCCTTAAGCCCCCTGCCATGCCCAGGGTATTCCTGGCAACTGTTTCTGGCCCCCAAAGCGGAAGTGGGCGGGTCCAGGCCCCTTAAGCCCCCAGCCATGCCCAGGGTAGCCCTGGCAACTGTTGCTGGCCCCCAAAGCGGAAGTGGGCGGGTCCAGGCCCCCTTCAGCCCCCTGCCATGCCCAGGGTAGCCCTGGCAACTGTTGCTGGCCCCCAAAGCGGAAGTGGGCGGGTCCAGGACCCCTTAAGCCCCCTGCCATGCCCAGGGTAACCCTGGCAACTGTTGCTGGCCCCCAAAGCGGAAGTGGGCGGGTGCAGGCCCCCTTAAGCCCCCTGCCATGCCCAGGGTAGCCCTGGCAACTGTTGCTGGCCCCCAAAGCGGAAGTGGGCGGGTACAGGCCCCCTTCAGCCCCCTGCCATGCCCAGGGTAGCCCTGGCAACTGTTGCTGGCCCCCAAAGCGGAAGTGGGCGGGTCCAGGCCCCCTTAAGCCCCCTGCCATGCCCAGGGTTTCCCTGGCAACTGTTGCTGGCCCCCCAAAGCGGAAGTGGGCGGGTCCTGGCGCCCTTAAGCCCCCTGCCATGCCCAGGGTATGCCCTGGCAACTGTTGCTAGCCCCCAAAGCGGAAGTGGGTGGGTCCAGGCCCCCTTAATCCCCCTGCCATGCCCAGGGTAGCCCTGGCAACTGTTGCTGGCCCCCAAAGCGGAAGTGGGCGGGTCCAGGCCCCCTTCAGCCCCCTGCCATGCCCCGGGTTGCCCTGGCAACTGTTGCTGGCCCCCAAAGCGGAAGTGGGCGGGTCCAGGCGCCCTTAAGCCCCCTGCCATGCCCAGGGTAGCCCTGGCAACTGTTGCTGGCCCCCAAAGCGGAAGTGGGCGGGTCCAGGCCCCCTTCAGCCCCCTGCCATGCCCAGGGTATCCCTGGCAACTGTTGCTGGAACCCAAAGCGGAAGTGGGCGGGTCCAGGCCCCCTTAAGCCCCCTGCCATGCCCAGGGTAGCCCTGGCAACTGTTGCTGGCCCCCAAAGCAGAAGTGGGCGGGTCCAGGCCCCCTTAAGCCTCCTGCCATGCCCAGAATTGAAATGGCAACTGTTGCTTGCCCCCAAAGCGGAAGTGGGCGGGTCCAGGCGCCTTTAAGCCCCCTGCCATGCCCAGGGTTGCCCTGGCAACTGTTGCTGGCCCCCAAAGCGGAAGTGGGCGGGTCCAGGCCCCCTTCAGCCCCTGCCATGCCCAGGGTAGCCCTGGCAACTGTTGCTGGCCCCCAAAGCGGAAGTGGGCGGGTCCAGGCCCCCTTAAGCCCCCTGCCATGCCCAGGGTAGCCCTGGCAACTGTTGCTGGCCCCCAAAGCAGAAGTGGGCGGGTCCAGGCCCCCTTAAGCCTCCTGCCATGCCCAGAGTTGAAATGGCAACTGTTGCTTGCCCCCAAAGCGGAAGTGGGCGGGTCCAGGCGCCTTTAAGCCCCCTGCCATGCCCAGGGTTGCCCTGGCAACTGTTGCTGGCCCCCAAAGCGGAAGTGGGCGGGTCCAGGCCCCCTTCAGCCCCTGCCATGCCCAGGGTAGCCCTGGCAACTGTTGCTGGCCCCCAAAGCGGAAGTGGGCGGGTCCAGGCCCCCTTAAGCCCCCTGCCATGCCCAGGGTTGTCCTGGCAACTGTTGCTGGACCCCAAAGCGGAAGTGGGCGGGTCCAGGCCCCCTTAATCCCCCTGCCATGCCCAGGGTAGCCCTGGCAACTGTTGCTGGCCCCCAAAGCGGAAGTGGGCGGGTCCAGGCCCCCTTCAGCCCCCTGCCATGCCCCGGGTTGCCCTGGCAACTGTTGCTGGCCCCCAAAGCGGAAGTGGGCGGGTCCAGGCGCCCTTAAGCCCCCTGCCATGCCCAGGGTAGCCCTGGCAACTGTTGCTGGCCCCCAAAGCGGAAGTGGGCGGGTCCAGGCCCCCTTAAGCCCCCTGCCATGCCCAGGGTAGCCCTGGCAACTGTTGCTGGAACCCAAAGCGGAAGTGGGCGGGTCCAGGCCCCCGTAAGCCCCCTGCCATGCCCAGGGTAGCCCTGGCAACTGTTGCTGGCCCCCAAAGCGGAAGTGGGCGGGTCCAGGCCCCCTTAAGCCCCCTGCCATGCCCAGGGTTGCCCTGGCAACTGTTGCTGGCCCCCAAAGCGGAAGTGGGCGGGTCCAGGCCCCCTTAAGCCCCCTGCCATGCCCAGGGTTGCCCTGGCAACTGTTGCTGGCCCACAAAGCGGAAGTGGGCGGGTCCAGGCGCCCTTAAGCCCCCTGCCATGCCCAGGGTATGCCCTGGCAACTGTTGCTGGCCCCCAAAGCGGAAGTGGGCGGGTCCACGCCCCCTTAAGCCCCCTGCCATGCCCAGGGTAGCCCTGGCAACTGTTGCTGGCCCCCAAAGCGGAAGTGGGCGGGTCCAGGCCCCCTTAAGCCCCCTGCCATGCCCAGGGTTGTCCTGGCAACTGTTGCTGGCCCCAAAGCGGAAGTGGGCGGGTCCAGGCCCCCTTAAGCCCCCTGCCATGCCCAGGGTAGCCCTGGCAACTGTTGCTGGCCCCCAAAGCGGAAGTGGGCGGGTCCAGGCCCCCTTCAGCCCCCTGCCATGCCCAGGGTAGCCCTGGCAACTGTTGCTGGCCCCCAAAGCGGAAGTGGGCGGGTCCAGGCCCCCTTAAGCCCCCTGCCATGCCCAGGGTAGCCCTGGCAACTGTTGCTGGCCCCCAAAGCGGAAGTGGGCGGGTCCAGGCCCCCTTAAGCCCCCTGCCATGCCCAGGGTAGCCCTGGCAACTGTTGCTGGCCCCCAAAGCGGAAGTGGGCGGGTCCAGGCCCCCTTCAGCCCCCTGCCATGCCCAGGGTAGCCCTGGCAACTGTTGCTGGCCCCCAAAGCAGAAGTGGGCGGGTCCAGGCCCCCTTAAGCCTCCTGCCATTCCCAGAGTTGCCCTGGCAACTGTTGCTGGCCCCCAAAGCGGAAGTGGGGGGTCCAGGCGCCTTTAAGCCCCCTGCCATGCCCAGGGTTGCCCTGGCAACTGTTGCTGGCCCCCAAAGCGGAAGTGGGCGGGTCCAGGCCCCCTTCAGCCCCTGCCATGCCCAGGGTAGCCCTGGCAACTGTTGCTGGCCCCCAAAGCGGAAGTGGGCGGGTCCAGGCCCCCTTAAGCCCCCTGCCATGCCCAGGGTTGCCCTGGCAACTGTTGCTGGCCCCCAAAGCGGAAGTGGGCGGGTCCAGGCGCCCTTAAGCTCCCTGCCATGCCCAGGGTATGCCCTGGCAACTGTTGCTGGCCCCCAAAGCGGAAGTGGGCGGGTCCAGGCCCCCTTCAGCCCCTGCCATGCCCAGGGTAGCCCTGGCAATTGTTGCTGGCCCCCAAAGCGGAAGTGGGCGGGTCCAGGCCCCCTTCAGCCCCCTGCCATGCCCAGGGTAGCCCTGGCAACTGTTGCTGGCCCCCAAAGCGGAAGTGGGCGGGTCCAGGCCCCCTTAAGCCCCCTGCCATGCCCAGGGTAGCCCTGGCAACTGTTGCTGGCCCCCAAAGCGGAAGTGGGCGGGTCCAGGCCCCTTAAGCCCCCTGCCATGCCCAGGGTAGCCCTGGCAACTGTTGCTGGCCCCCAAAGCGGAAGTGGGCGGGTCCAGGCCCCCTTCAGCCCCCTGCCATGCCCAGGGTAGCCCTGGCAACTGTTGCTGGCCCCCAAAGCGGAAGTGGGCGGGTCCAGGCCCCCTTAAGCCATGCCCAGGGTAGCCCTGGCAACTGTTGCTGGCCCCCAAAGCGGAAGTGGGCGATTCCAGGCCCCCTTAAGCCCCCTGCCATGCCCAGGGTTGTCCTGGCAACTGTTGCTGGCCCCAAAGCGGAAGTGGGCGGGTCCAGGCCCCCTTAAGCCCCCTGCCATGCCCAGGGTAGCCCTGGCGACTGTTGTTGGCCCCTAAAGCGGAAGTGGGCGGGTCCAGGCCCCCGTAAGCCCCCTGCCATGCCCAGGGTAGCCCTGGCAACTGTTGCTGCCCCAAAAGCGGAAGTGGGCGGGTCCAGGCCCCCTTAAGCCCCCTGCCCATGCCCAGGGTAGCCCTGGCAACTGTTGCTGGCCCCCAAAGCGGAAGTGGGCGGGTCCAGGCCCCTTAAGCCCCCTGCCATGCCCAGGGTAGCCCTGGCAACTGTTGCTGCGCCCCAAAGCGGAAGTGGGCGGGTCCAGGCCCCCTTCAGCCCCCTGCCATGCCCAGGGTAGCCCTGGCAACTGTTGCTGGCCCCCAAAGCGGAAGTGGGCGGGTCCAGGCCCCCTTAAGCCATGCCAGGGTAGCCCTGGCAACTGTTGCTGGCCCCCAAAGCGGAAGTGGGCGATTCCAGGCCCCCTTAAGCCCCCTGCCATGCCCAGGGGTTGTCCTGGCAACTGTTGCTGGCCCCAAAGCGGAAGTGGGCGGGTCCAGGCCCCCTTAAGCCCCCTGCCATGCCCAGGGTAGCCCTGGCGACTGTTGTTGGCCCCTAAAGCGGAAGTGGGCGGGTCCAGGCCCCCTTAAGCCCCCTGCCATGCCCAGGGTTGCCCTGGCAACTGTTGCTGGCCCCCCAAAGCGGAAGTGGGCGGGTCCTGGCGCCCTTAAGCACCCTGCCATGCCCAGGGTATGCCCTGGCAACTGTTGCTAGCCCCCAAAGCGGAAGTGGGCGGGTCCAGGCCCCTTAAGCCCCCTGCCATGCCCAGGGTAGCCCTGGCAACTGTTGCTGGCCCCCAAAGCGGAAGTGGGCGGGTCCAGGCCCCCTTCAGCCCCCTGCCATGCCCAGGGTAGCCCTGGCAACTGTTGCTGGCCCCCAAAGCGGAAGTGGGCGGGTCCAGGCCCCCTTAAGCCATGCCAAGGGTAGCCCTGGCAACTGTTGCTGGCCCCCAAAGCGGAAGTGGGCGATTCCAGGCCCCCTTAAGCCCCCTGCCATGCCCAGGGTTGTCCTGGCAACTGTTGCTGGCCCCAAAGCGGAAGTGGGCGGGTCCAGGCCCCCTTAAGCCCCCTGCCATGCCCAGGGTAGCCCTGGCGACTGTTGTTGGCCCCTAAAGCGGAAGTGGGCGGGTCCAGGCCCCCTTAAGCCCCCTGCCATGCCCAGGGTTGCCCTGGCAACTGTTGCTGGCCCCCGAAAGCGGAAGTGGGCGGGTCCTGGCGCCCTTAAGCCCCCTGCCATGCCCAGGGTATGCCCTGGCAACTGTTGCTAGCCCCCAAAGCGGAAGTGGGCGGGTCCAGGCCCCCTTAATCCCCCTGCCATGCCCAGGGTAGCCCTGGCAACTGTTGCTGGCCCCCAAAGCGGAAATGGGCGGGTCCAGGCCCCCTTCAGCCCCCTGCCATGCCCCGGGTTGCCCTGGCAACTGTTGCTGGCCCCCAAAGCGGAAGTGGGCGGGTCCAGGCGCCCTTAAGCCCCCTGCCATGCCCAGGGTAGCCCTGGCAACTGTTGCTGGCCCCCAAAGCGGAAGTGGGCGGGTCCAGGCCCCCTTCAGCCCCCTGCCATGCCCAGGGTATCCCTGGCAACTGTTGCTGGAACCCAAAGCGGAAGTGGGCGGGTCCAGGCCCCCTTCAGCCCCCTGCCATGCCCAGGGTAGCCCTGGCAACTGTTGCTGGCCCCCAAAGCGGAAGTGGGCGGGTCCAGGCCCCCTTCAGCCCCCTGCCATGCCCAGGGTAGCCCTGGCAACTGTTGCTGGCCGCCAAAGTGGAAGTGGGCGGGTCCAGGCCCCCGTCAGCCCCCTGCCATGCCCAGGGTAGCCCTGGCAACTGTTGCTGGCCCCCAAAGCGGAAGTGGGCGGGTCCAGGCCCCCTTAAGCCCCCTGCCATGCCCAGGGTATTCCTGGCAACTGTTTCTGGCCCCCAAAGCGGAAGTGGGCGGGTCCAGGCCCCCTTAAGCCCCCTGCCATGCCCAGGGTTTCCCTGGCAACTGTTGCTGGCCCCCCAAAGCGGAAGTGGGCGGGTCCTGGCGCCCTTAAGCCCCCTGCCATGCCCAGGGTATGCCCTGGCAACTGTTGCTAGCCCCCAAAGCGGAAGTGGGTGGGTCCAGGCCCCCTTAATCCCCCTGCCATGCCCAGGGTAGCCCTGGCAACTGTTGCTGGCCCCCAAAGCGGAAGTGGGCGGGTCCAGGCCCCCTTCAGCCCCCTGCCATGCCCCGGGTTGCCCTGGCAACTGTTGCTGGCCCCCAAAGCGGAAGTGGGCGGGTCCAGGCGCCCTTAAGCCCCCTGCCATGCCCAGGGTAGCCCTGGCAACTGTTGCTGGCCCCAAAAGCGGAAGTGGGCGGGTCCAGGCCCCCTTCAGCCCCCTGCCATGCCCAGGGTATCCCTGGCAACTGTTGCTGGAACCCAAAGCGGAAGTGGGCGGGTCCAGGCCCCCTTAAGCCCCCTGCCATGCCCAGGGTAGCCCTGGCAACTGTTGCTGGCCCCCAAAGCGGAAGTGGGCGGGTCCAGGCCCCCTTCAGCCCCCTGCCATGCCCAGGGTAGCCCTGGCAACTGTTGCTGGCCCCCAAAGCGGAAGTGGGCGGGTCCAGGCCCCCTTCAGCCCCCTGCCATGCCCAGGGTAGCCCTGGCAACTGTTGCTGGCCGCCAAAGTGGAAGTGGGCGGGTCCAGGCCCCCTTCAGCCCCCTGCCATGCCCAGGGTAGCCCTGGCAACTGTTGCTGGCCCCCAAAGCGGAAGTGGGCGGGTCCAGGCCCCCTTAAGCCCCCTGCCATGCCCAGGGTAGCCCTGGCAACTGTTGCTGGCCCCCAAAGCGGAAGTGGGCGGGTACAGGCCCCTTAAGCCCCCTGCCATACACAGGGTAGCCCTGGCAACTGTTGCTGGCCCCCAAAGCGGAAGTGGGCGGGTCCAGGCCCCCTTAAGCCCCCTGCCATGCCCAGGGTAGCCCTGGCAACTGTTGCTGGCCCCCAAAGCGGAAGTGGGCGGGTCCAGGCCCCCTTAAGCCCCCTGCCATGCCCAGGGTAGCCCTGGCAACTGTTGCTGGCCCCCAAAGCAGAAGTGGGCGGGTCCAGGCCCCCTTAAGCCTCCTGCCATGCCCAGAGTTGAAATGGCAACTGTTGCTTGCCCCCAAAGCGGAAGTGGGCGGGTCCAGGCCCCCTTAATCCCCCTGCCATGCCCAGGGTAGCCCTGGCAACTGTTGCTGGCCCCCAAAGCGGAAATGGGCGGGTCCAGGCCCCCTTCAGCCCCCTGCCATGCCCCGGGTTGCCCTGGCAACTTGTTGCTGGCCCCCAAAGCGGAAGTGGGCGGGTCCAGGCGCCCTTAAGCCCCCTGCCATGCCCAGGGTAGCCCTGGCAACTGTTGCTGGCCCCCAAAGCGGAAGTGGGCGGGTCCAGGCCCCCTTCAGCCCCCTGCCATGCCCAGGGTATCCCTGGCAACTGTTGCTGGAACCCAAAGCGGAAGTGGGCGGGTCCAGGCCCCCTTCAGCCCCCTGCCATGCCCAGGGTAGCCCTGGCAACTGTTGCTGGCCCCCAAAGCGGAATTGGGCGGGTCCAGGCCCCTTCAGCCCCCTGCCATGCCCAGGGTAGCCCTGGCAACTGTTGCTGGCCGCCAAAGTGGAAGTGGGCGGGTCCAGGCCCCCGTCAGCCCCCTGCCATGCCCAGGGTAGCCCTGGCAACTGTTGCTGGCCCCCAAAGCGGAAGTGGGCGGGTCCAGGCCCCCTTAAGCCCCCTGCCATGCCCAGGGTATTCCCGGCAACTGTTTCTGGCCCCCAAAGCGGAAGTGGGCGGGGTCCAGGCCCCTTAAGCCCCCAGCCATGCCCAGGGTAGCCCTGGCAACTGTTGCTGGCCCCCAAAGCGGAAGTGGGCGGGTCCAGGCCCCCTTCAGCCCCCTGCCATGCCCAGGGTAGCCCTGGCAACTGTTGCTGGCCCCCAAAGCGGAAGTGGGCGGGTCCAGGACCCCTTAAGCCCCCTGCCATGCCCAGGGTAACCCTGGCAACTGTTGCTGGCCCCCAAAGCGGAAGTGGGCGGGTGCAGGCCCCCTTAAGCCCCCTGCCATGCCCAGGGTAGCCCTGGCAACTGTTGCTGGCCCCCAAAGCGGAAGTGGGCGGGTACAGGCCCCCTTCAGCCCCCTGCCATGCCCAGGGTAGCCCTGGCAACTGTTGCTGGCCCCCAAAGCGGAAGTGGGCGGGTCCAGGCCCCCTTAAGCCCCCTGCCATGCCCAGGGTTTCCCTGGCAACTGTTGCTGGCCCCCCAAAGCGGAAGTGGGCGGGTCCTGGCGCCCTTAAGCCCCCTGCCATGCCCAGGGTATGCCCTGGCAACTGTTGCTAGCCCCCCAAAGCGGAAGTGGGTGGGTCCAGGCCCCCTTAATCCCCCTGCCATGCCCAGGGTAGCCCTGGCAACTGTTGCTGGCCCCCAAAGCGGAAGTGGGCGGGTCCAGGCCCCCTTCAGCCCCCTGCCATGCCCCGGGTTGCCCTGGCAACTGTTGCTGGCCCCCAAAGCGGAAGTGGGCGGGTCCAGGCCCCCTTCAGCCCCCTGCCATGCCCAGGGTAGCCCTGGCAACTGTTGCTGGCCCCCAAAGCGGAAGTGGGCGGGTCCAGGCCCCCTTCAGCCCCCTGCCATGCCCAGGGTAGCCCTGGCAACTGTTGCTGGCCCCCAAAGCAGAAGTGGGCGGGTCCAGGCCCCCCTTAAGCCTCCTGCCATTCCCAGAGTTGCCCTGGCAACTGTTGCTGGCCCCCAAAGCGGAAGTGGGCGGGTCCAGGCGCCTTTAAGCCCCCTGCCATGCCCAGGGTTGCCCTGGCAACTGTTGCTGGCCCCCAAAGCGGAAGTGGGCGGGTCCAGGCCCCCTTCAGCCCCTGCCATGCCCAGGGTAGCCCTGGCAACTGTTGCTGGCCCCCAAAGCGGAAGTGGGCGGGTCCAGGCCCCCTTAAGCCCCCTGCCATGCCCAGGGTTGCCCTGGCAACTGTTGCTGGCCCCCAAAGCGGAAGTGGGCGGGTCCAGGCCGCCCTTAAGCTCCCTGCCATGCCCAGGGTATGCCCTGGCAACTGTTGCTGGCCCCCAAAGCGGAAGTGGGCGGGTCCAGGCCCCCTTCAGCCCCTGCCATGCCCAGGGTAGCCCTGGCAATTGTTGCTGGCCCCCAAAGCGGAAGTGGGCGGGTCCAGGCCCCCTTCAGCCCCCTGCCATGCCCAGGGTAGCCCTGGCAACTGTTGCTGGCCCCCAAAGCGGAAGTGGGCGGGTCCAGGGCCCCCTTAAGCCCCCTGCCATGCCCAGGGTAGCCCTGGCAACTGTTGCTGGCCCCCAAAGCGGAAGTGGGCGGGTCCAGGCCCCTTAAGCCCCCTGCCATGCCCAGGGTAGCCCTGGCAACTGTTGCTGGCCCCCAAAGCGGAAGTGGGCGGGTCCAGGCCCCCCTTCAGCCCCCTGCCATGCCCAGGGTAGCCCTGGCAACTGTTGCTGGCCCCCAAAGCGGAAGTGGGCGGGTCCCAGGCCCCCTTAAGCCATGCCCAGGGTAGCCCTGGCAACTGTTGCTGGCCCCCAAAGCGGAAGTGGGCGATTCCAGGCCCCCTTAAGCCCCCTGCCATGCCCAGGGTTGTCCTGGCAACTGTTGCTGGCCCCAAAGCGGAAGTGGGCGGGTCCAGGCCCCCTTAAGCCCCCTGCCATGCCCAGGGTAGCCCTGGCGACTGTTGTTGGCCCCTAAAGCGGAAGTGGGCGGGTCCAGGCCCCCGTAAGCCCCCTGCCATGCCCAGGGTAGCCCTGGCAACTGTTGCTGGCCCCCAAAGCGGAAGTGGGCGGGTCCAGGCCCCCTTAAGCCCCCTGCCATGCCCAGGGTAGCCCTGGCAACTGTGCTGGCCCCCAAAGCGGAAGTGGGCGGGTCCAGGCCCCTTAAGCCCCCTGCCATGCCCAGGGTAGCCCTGGCAACTGTTGCTGGCCCCCAAAGCGGAAGTGGGCGGGTCCAGGCCCCCTTCAGCCCCCTGCCATGCCCAGGGTAGCCCTGGCAACTGTTGCTGGCCCCCAAAGCGGAAGTGGGCGGGTCCAGGCCCCCTTAAGCCATGCCCAGGGTAGCCCTGGCAACTGTTGCTGGCCCCCAAAGCGGAAGTGGGCGATTCCAGGCCCCCTTAAGCCCCCTGCCATGCCCAGGGTTGTCCTGGCAACTGTTGCTGGCCCCAAAGCGGAAGTGGGCGGGTCCAGGCCCCCTTAAGCCCCCTGCCATGCCCAGGGTAGCCCTGGCGACTGTTGTTGGCCCCTAAAGCGGAAGTGGGCGGGTCCAGGCCCCCTTAAGCCCCCTGCCATGCCCAGGGTTGCCCTGGCAACTGTTGCTGGCCCCCCAAAGCGGAAGTGGGCGGGTCCTGGCGCCCTTAAGCACCCTGCCATGCCCAGGGTATGCCCTGGCAACTGTTGCTAGCCCCCAAAGCGGAAGTGGGCGGGTCCAGGCCCCTTAAGCCCCCTGCCATGCCCAGGGTAGCCCTGGCAACTGTTGCTGGCCCCCAAAGCGGAAGTGGGCGGGTCCAGGCCCCCTTCAGCCCCCTGCCATGCCCAGGGTAGCCCTGGCAACTGTTGCTGGCCCCCAAAGCGGAAGTGGGCGGGTCCAGGCCCCCTTAAGCCATGCCAAGGGTAGCCCTGGCAACTGTTGCTGGCCCCCAAAGCGGAAGTGGGCGATTCCAGGCCCCCTTAAGCCCCCTGCCATGCCCAGGGTTGTCCTGGCAACTGTTGCTGGCCCCAAAGCGGAAGTGGGCGGGTCCAGGCCCCCTTAAGCCCCCTGCCATGCCCAGGGTAGCCCTGGCGACTGTTGTTGGCCCCTAAGCGGAAGTGGGCGGGTCCAGGCCCCCTTAAGCCCCCTGCCATGCCCAGGGTTGCCCTGGCAACTGTTGCTGGCCCCCGAAAGCGGAAGTGGGCGGGTCCTGGCGCCCTTAAGCCCCCTGCCAT
This sequence comes from Crinia signifera, assembly GCF_055691185.1. NCBI lineage: Eukaryota > Metazoa > Chordata > Amphibia > Anura > Myobatrachidae > Crinia > Crinia signifera. The sequence continues at coordinate 14,802 of NW_028142300.1, read as the reverse complement.
GCCCAGGGTATGCCCTGGCAACTGTTGCTAGCCCCCAAAGCGGAAGTGGGCGGGTCCAGGCCCCCTTAATCCCCCTGCCATGCCCAGGGTAGCCCTGGCAACTGTTGCTGGCCCCCAAAGCGGAAATGGGCGGGTCCAGGCCCCCTTCAGCCCCCTGCCATGCCCCGGGTTGCCCTGGCAACTGTTGCTGGCCCCCAAAGCGGAAGTGGGCGGGTCCAGGCGCCCTTAAGCCCCCTGCCATGCCCAGGGTAGCCCTGGCAACTGTTGCTGGCCCCCAAAGCGGAAGTGGGCGGGTCCAGGCCCCCTTCAGCCCCCTGCCATGCCCAGGGTATCCCTGGCAACTGTTGCTGGAACCCAAAGCGGAAGTGGGCGGGTCCAGGCCCCCTTCAGCCCCTGCCATGCCCAGGGTAGCCCTGGCAACTGTTGCTGGCCCCCAAAGCGGAAGTGGGCGGGTCCAGGCCCCCTTCAGCCCCCTGCCATGCCCAGGGTAGCCCTGGCAACTGTTGCTGGCCGCCAAAGTGGAAGTGGGCGGGTCCAGGCCCCCGTCAGCCCCCTGCCATGCCAGGGTAGCCCTGGCAACTGTTGCTGGCCCCCAAAGCGGAAGTGGGCGGGTCAGGCCCCCTTAAGCCCCCTGCCATGCCCAGGGTATTCCTGGCAACTGTTTCTGGCCCCCAAAGCGGAAGTGGGGCGGGTCCAGGCCCCCTTAAGCCCCCTGCCATGCCCAGGGTTTCCCTGGCAACTGTTGCTGGCCCCCCAAAGCGGAAGTGGGCGGGTCCTGGCGCCCTTAAGCCCCCTGCCATGCCCAGGGTATGCCCTGGCAACTGTTGCTAGCCCCCAAAGCGGAAGTGGGTGGGTCCAGGCCCCCTTAATCCCCCTGCCATGCCCAGGGTAGCCCTGGCAACTGTTGCTGGCCCCCAAAGCGGAAGTGGGCGGGTCCAGGCCCCCTTCAGCCCCCCTGCCATGCCCCGGGTTGCCCTGGCAACTGTTGCTGGCCCCCAAAGCGGAAGTGGGCGGGTCCAGGCGCCCTTAAGCCCCCTGCCATGCCCAGGGTAGCCCTGGCAACTGTTGCTGGCCCCAAAAGCGGAAGTGGGCGGGTCCAGGCCCCCTTCAGCCCCCTGCCATGCCCAGGGTATCCCTGGCAACTGTTGCTGGAACCCAAAGCGGAAGTGGGCGGGTCCAGGCCCCCTTAAGCCCCCTGCCATGCCCAGGGTAGCCCTGGCACTGTTGCTGGCCCCCAAAGCGGAAGTGGGCGGGTCCAGGCCCCCTTCAGCCCCCTGCCATGCCCAGGGTAGCCCTGGCAACTGTTGCTGGCCCCCAAAGCGGAAGTGGGCGGGTCCAGGCCCCCTTCAGCCCCCTGCCATGCCCAGGGTAGCCCTGGCAACTGTTGCTGGCCGCCAAAGTGGAAGTGGGCGGGTCCAGGCCCCCTTCAGCCCCCTGCCATGCCCAGGGTAGCCCTGGCAACTGTTGCTGGCCCCCAAAGCGGAAGTGGGCGGGTCCAGGCCCCCTTAAGCCCCCTGCCATGCCCAGGGTAGCCCTGGCAACTGTTGCTGGCCCCCAAAGCGGAAGTGGGCGGGTACAGGCCCCTTAAGCCCCCTGCCATACACAGGGTAGCCCTGGCAACTGTTGCTGGCCCCCAAAGCGGAAGTGGGCGGGTCCAGGCCCCCTTAAGCCCCCTGCCATGCCCAGGGTAGCCCTGGCAACTGTTGCTGGCCCCCAAAGCGGAAGTGGGCGGGTCCAGGCCCCCTTAAGCCCCCTGCCATGCCCAGGGTAGCCCTGGCAACTGTTGCTGGCCCCCAAAGCAGAAGTGGGCGGGTCCAGGCCCCCTTAAGCCTCCTGCCATGCCCAGAGTTGAAATGGCAACTGTTGCTTGCCCCCAAAGCGGAAGTGGGCGGGTCCAGGCCCCCTTAATCCCCCTGCCATGCCCAGGGTAGCCCTGGCAACTGTTGCTGGCCCCCAAAGCGGAAATGGGCGGGTCCAGGCCCCCTTCAGCCCCCTGCCATGCCCCGGGTTGCCCTGGCAACTGTTGCTGGCCCCCAAAGCGGAAGTGGGGCGGGTCCAGGCGCCCTTAAGCCCCCTGCCATGCCCAGGGTAGCCCTGGCAACTGTTGCTGGCCCCCAAAGCGGAAGTGGGCGGGTCCAGGCCCCCTTCAGCCCCCTGCCATGCCCAGGGTATCCCTGGCAACTGTTGCTGGAACCCAAAGCGGAAGTGGGCGGGTCCAGGCCCCCTTCAGCCCCCTGCCATGCCCAGGGTAGCCCTGGCAACTGTTGCTGGCCCCCAAAGCGGAATTGGGCGGGTCCAGGCCCCCTTCAGCCCCCTGCCATGCCCAGGGTAGCCCTGGCAACTGTTGCTGGCCGCCAAAGTGGAAGTGGGCGGGTCCAGGCCCCCGTCAGCCCCCTGCCATGCCCAGGGTAGCCCTGGCAACTGTTGCTGGCCCCCAAAGCGGAAGTGGGCGGGTCCAGGCCCCCTTAAGCCCCCTGCCATGCCCAGGGTATTCCCGGCAACTGTTTCTGGCCCCCAAAGCGGAAGTGGGCGGGTCCAGGCCCCTTAAGCCCCCAGCCATGCCCAGGGTAGCCCTGGCAACTGTTGCTGGCCCCCAAAGCGGAAGTGGGCGGGTCCAGGCCCCCTTCAGCCCCCTGCCATGCCCAGGGTAGCCCTGGCAACTGTTGCTGGCCCCCAAAGCGGAAGTGGGGCGGGTCCAGGACCCCTTAAGCCCCCTGCCATGCCCAGGGTAACCCTGGCAACTGTTGCTGGCCCCCAAAGCGGAAGTGGGCGGGTGCAGGGCCCCCTTAAGCCCCCTGCCATGCCCAGGGTAGCCCTGGCAACTGTTGCTGGCCCCCAAAGCGGAAGTGGGCGGGTACAGGCCCCCTTCAGCCCCCTGCCATGCCCAGGGTAGCCCTGGCAACTGTTGCTGGCCCCCAAAGCGGAAGTGGGCGGGTCCAGGCCCCCTTAAGCCCCCTGCCATGCCCAGGGTTTCCCTGGCAACTGTTGCTGGCCCCCCAAAGCGGAAGTGGGCGGGTCCTGGCGCCCTTAAGCCCCCTGCCATGCCCAGGGTATGCCCTGGCAACTGTTGCTAGCCCCCAAAGCGGAAGTGGGTGGGTCCAGGCCCCCTTAATCCCCCTGCCATGCCCAGGGTAGCCCTGGCAACTGTTGCTGGCCCCCAAAGCGGAAGTGGGCGGGTCCAGGCCCCCTTCAGCCCCCTGCCATGCCCCGGGTTGCCCTGGCAACTGTTGCTGGCCCCCAAAGCGGAAGTGGGCGGGTCCAGGCGCCCTTAAGCCCCCTGCCATGCCCAGGGTAGCCCTGGCAACTGTTGCTGGCCCCCAAAGCGGAAGTGGGCGGGTCCAGGCCCCCTTCAGCCCCCTGCCATGCCCAGGGTATCCCTGGCAACTGTTGCTGGAACCCAAAGCGGAAGTGGGCGGGTCCAGGCCCCCTTAAGCCCCCTGCCATGCCCAGGGTAGCCCTGGCAACTGTTGCTGGCCCCCAAAGCGGAAGTGGGCGGGTCCAGGCCCCCTTCAGCCCCCTGCCATGCCCAGGGTAGCCCTGGCAACTGTTACAAAGCGGAAGTGGGCGGGTCCAGGCCCCCTTCAGCCCCCTGCCATGCCCAGGGTAGCCCTGGCAACTGTTGCTGGCCGCCAAAGTGGAAGTGGGCGGGTCCAGGCCCCCTTCAGCCCCCTGCCATGCCCAGGGTAGCCCTGGCAACTGTTGCTGGCCCCCAAAGCGGAAGTGGGCGGGTCCAGGCCCCCTTAAGCCCCCTGCCATGCCCAGGGTAGCCCTGGCAACTGTTGCTGGCCCCCAAAGCGGAAGTGGGCGGGTACAGGCCCCTTAAGCCCCCTGCCATACACAGGGTAGCCCTGGCAACTGTTGCTGGCCCCCAAAGCGGAAGTGGGCGGGTCCAGGCCCCCTTAAGCCCCCTGCCATGCCCAGGGTAGCCCTGGCAACTGTTGCTGGCCCCCAAAGCGGAAGTGGGCGGGTCCAGGCCCCCTTAAGCCCCCTGCCATGCCCAGGGTAGCCCTGGCAACTGTTGCTGGCCCCCAAAGCAGAAGTGGGCGGGTCCAGGCCCCCTTAAGCCTCCTGCCATGCCCAGAGTTGAAATGGCAACTGTTGCTTGCCCCCAAAGCGGAAGTGGGCGGGTCCAGGCGCCTTTAAGCCCCCTGCCATGCCCAGGGTTGCCCTGGCAACTGTTGCTGGCCCCCAAAGCGGAAGTGGGCGGGTCCAGGCCCCCTTCAGCCCCTGCCATGCCCAGGGTAGCCCTGGCAACTGTTGCTGGCCCCCAAAGCGGAAGTGGGCGGGTCCAGGCCCCCTTAAGCCCCCTGCCATGCCCAGGGTTGTCCTGGCAACTGTTGCTGGACCCCAAAGCGGAAGTGGGCGGGTCCAGGCCCCCTTAATCCCCCTGCCATGCCCAGGGTAGCCCTGGCAACTGTTGCTGGCCCCCAAAGCGGAAGTGGGCGGGTCCAGGCCCCCTTCAGCCCCCTGCCATGCCCGGGTTGCCCTGGCAACTGTTGCTGGCCCCCAAAGCGGAAGTGGGCGGGTCCAGGCGCCCTTAAGCCCCCTGCCATGCCCAGGGTAGCCCTGGCAACTGTTGCTGGCCCCCAAAGCGGAAGTGGGCGGGTCCAGGCCCCTTAAGCCCCCTGCCATGCCCAGGGTAGCCCTGGCAACTGTTGCTGGCCCCCAAAGCGGAAGTGGGCGGGTCCAGGCCCCTTAAGCCCCCTGCCATGCCCAGGGTAGCCCTGGCAACTGTTGCTGGCCCCCAAAGCGGAAGTGGGCGGGTCCAGGCCCCTTAAGCCCCCTGCCATGCCCAGGGTAGCCCTGGCAACTGTTGCTGGCCCCCAAAGCGGAAGTGGGCGGGTCCAGGCCCCTTAAGCCCCCTGCCATGCCCAGGGTAGCCCTGGCAACTGTTGCTGGCCCCCAAAGCGGAAGTGGGCGGGTCCAGGCCCCCTTTAGCCCCCTGCCATGCCCAGGGTAGCCCTGGCAACTGTTGCTGGCCCCCAAAGCGGAAGTGGGCGGGTCCAGGCCCCCTTAAGCCATGCCCAGGGTAGCCCTGGCAACTGTTGCTGGCCCCCAAAGCGGAAGTGGGCGATTCCAGGCCCCCTTAAGTCCCCTGCCATGCCCAGGGTTGTCCTGGCAACTGTTGCTGGCCCCAAAGCGGAAGTGGGCGGGTCCAGGCCCCCTTAAGCCCCCTGCCATGCCAATGCCCAGGGTAGCCCTGGCGACTGTTGTTGGCCCCTAAAGCGGAAGTGGGCGGGTCCAGGCCCCCTTAAGCCCCCTGCCATGCCCAGGGTTGCCCTGGCAACTGTTGCTGGCCCCCCAAAGCGGAAGTGGGCGGGTCCTGGCGCCCTTAAGCCCCCTGCCATGCCCAGGGTATGCCCTGGCAACTGTTGCTAGCCCCCAAAGCGGAAGTGGGCGGGTCCAGGCCCCCTTAATCCCCCTGCCATGCCCAGGGTAGCCCTGGCAACTGTTGCTGGCCCCCAAAGCGGAAGTGGGCGGGTCCAGGCCCCCTTCAGCCCCCTGCCATGCCCCGGGTTGCCCTGGCAACTGTTGCTGGAACCCAAAGCGGAAGTGGGCGGGTCCAGGCCCCCTTAAGCCCCCTGCCATGCCCAGGGTAGCCCTGGCAACTGTTGCTGGAACCCAAAGCGGAAGTGGGCGGGTCCAGGCCCCTTCAGCCCCCTGCCATGCCCCGGGTTGCCCTGGCAACTGTTGCTGGAACCCAAAGCGGAAGTGGGCGGGTCCAGGCCCCCTTCAGCCCCCTGCCATGCCCAGGGTAGCCCTGGCAACTGTTGCTGGCCGCCAAAGTGGAAGTGGGCGGGTCCAGGCCCCCTTCAGCCCCCTGCCATGCCCAGGGTAGCCCTGGCAACTGTTGCTGGCCCCCAAAGCGGAAGTGGGCGGGTCCAGGCCCCCTTAAGCCCCCTGCCATGCCCAGGGTAGCCCTGGCAACTGTTGCTGGCCCCCAAAGCGGAAGTGGGCGGGTACAGGCCCCTTAAGCCCCCTGCCATACACAGGGTAGCCCTGGCAACTGTTGCTGGCCCCCAAAGCGGAAGTGGGCGGTCCAGGCCCCCTTAAGCCCCCTGCCATGCCCAGGGTAGCCCTGGCAACTGTTGCTGGCCCCCAAAGCGGAAGTGGGCGGGTCCAGGCCCCCTTAAGCCCCCTGCCATGCCCAGGGTAGCCCTGGCAACTGTTGCTGGCCCCCAAAGCAGAAGTGGGCGGGTCCAGGCCCCCTTAAGCCTCCTGCCATGCCCAGAGTTGAAATGGCAACTGTTGCTTGCCCCCAAAGCGGAAGTGGGCGGGTCCAGGCCCCCTTAATCCCCCTGCCATGCCCAGGGTAGCCCTGGCAACTGTTGCTGGCCCCCAAAGCGGAAATGGGCGGGTCCAGGCCCCCTTCAGCCCCCTGCCATGCCCCGGGTTGCCCTGGCAACTGTTGCTGGCCCCCAAAGCGGAAGTGGGCGGGTCCAGGCGCCCTTAAGCCCCCTGCCATGCCCAGGGTAGCCCTGGCAACTGTTGCTGGCCCCCAAAGCGGAAGTGGGCGGGTCCAGGCCCCCTTCAGCCCCCTGCCATGCCCAGGGTATCCCTGGCAACTGTTGCTGGAACCCAAAGCGGAAGTGGGCGGGTCCAGGCCCCCTTCAGCCCCCTGCCATGCCCAGGGTAGCCCTGGCAACTGTTGCTGGCCCCCAAAGCGGAATTGGGCGGGTCCAGGCCCCCTTCAGCCCCCTGCCATGCCCAGGGTAGCCCTGGCAACTGTTGCTGGCCGCCAAAGTGGAAGTGGGCGGGTCCAGGCCCCCGTCAGCCCCCTGCCATGCCCAGGGTAGCCCTGGCAACTGTTGCTGGCCCCCAAAGCGGAAGTGGGCGGGTCCAGGCCCCCTTAAGCCCCCTGCCATGCCCAGGGTATTCCCGGCAACTGTTTCTGGCCCCCAAAGCGGAAGTGGGCGGGTCCAGGCCCCTTAAGCCCCCAGCCATGCCCAGGGTAGCCCTGGCAACTGTTGCTGGCCCCCAAAGCGGAAGTGGGCGGGTCCAGGCCCCCTTCAGCCCCCTGCCATGCCCAGGGTAGCCCTGGCAACTGTTGCTGGCCCCCAAAGCGGAAGTGGGCGGGTCCAGGCCCCCTTAAGCCCCCTGCCATGCCCAGGGTAGCCCTGGCAACTGTTGCTGGCCCCCAAAGCAGAAGTGGGCGGGTCCAGGCCCCCTTAAGCCTCCTGCCATGCCCAGAGTTGAAATGGCAACTGTTGCTTGCCCCAAAGCGGAAGTGGGCGGGTCCAGGCCCCCTTAATCCCCCTGCCATGCCCAGGGTAGCCCTGGCAACTGTTGCTGGCCCCCCAAAGCGGAAATGGGCGGGTCCAGGCCCCCTTCAGCCCCCTGCCATGCCCCGGGTTGCCCTGGCAACTGTTGCTGGCCCCCAAAGCGGAAGTGGGCGGGTCCAGGCGCCCTTAAGCCCCCTGCCATGCCCAGGGTAGCCCTGGCAACTGTTGCTGGCCCCCAAAGCGGAAGTGGGCGGGTCCAGGCCCCCTTCAGCCCCCTGCCATGCCCAGGGTATCCCTGGCAACTGTTGCTGGAACCCAAAGCGGAAGTGGGCGGGTCCAGGCCCCCTTCAGCCCCCTGCCATGCCCAGGGTAGCCCTGGCAACTGTTGCTGGCCCCCAAAGCGGAATTGGGCGGGTCCAGGCCCCCTTCAGCCCCCTGCCATGCCCAGGGTAGCCCTGGCAACTGTTGCTGGCCGCCAAAGTGGAAGTGGGCGGGTCCAGGCCCCCGTCAGCCCCCTGCCATGCCCAGGGTAGCCCTGGCAACTGTTGCTGGCCCCCAAAGCGGAAGTGGGCGGGTCCAGGCCCCCTTAAGCCCCCTGCCATGCCCAGGGTATTCCCGGCAACTGTTTCTGGCCCCCAAAGCGGAAGTGGGCGGGTCCAGGCCCCTTAAGCCCCCAGCCATGCCCAGGGTAGCCCTGGCAACTGTTGCTGGCCCCCAAAGCGGAAGTGGGCGGGTCCAGGCCCCCTTCAGCCCCCTGCCATGCCCAGGGTAGCCCTGGCAACTGTTGCTGGCCCCCAAAGCGGAAGTGGGCGGGTCCAGGACCCCTTAAGCCCCCTGCCATGCCCAGGGTAACCCTGGCAACTGTTGCTGGCCCCCAAAGCGGAAGTGGGCGGGTGCAGGCCCCCTTAAGCCCCCTGCCATGCCCAGGGTAGCCCTGGCAACTGTTGCTGGCCCCCAAAGCGGAAGTGGGCGGGTACAGGCCCCCTTCAGCCCCCTGCCATGCCCAGGGTAGCCCTGGCAACTGTTGCTGGCCCCCAAAGCGGAAGTGGGCGGGTCCAGGCCCCCTTAAGCCCCTGCCATGCCCAGGGTTTCCCTGGCAACTGTTGCTGGCCCCCCAAAGCGGAAGTGGGCGGGTCCTGGCGCCCTTAAGCCCCCTGCCATGCCCAGGGTATGCCCTGACAACTGTTGCTAGCCCCCAAAGCGGAAGTGGGTGGGTCCAGGCCCCCTTAATCCCCCTGCCATGCCCAGGGTAGCCCTGGCAACTGTTGCTGGCCCCCAAAGCGGAAGTGGGCGGGTCCAGGCCCCCTTCAGCCCCCCTGCCATGCCCCGGGTTGCCCTGGCAACTGTTGCTGGCCCCCAAAGCGGAAGTGGGCGGGTCCAGGCGCCCTTAAGCCCCCTGCCATGCCCAGGGTAGCCCTGGCAACTGTTGCTGGCCCCCAAAGCGGAAGTGGGCGGGTCCAGGCCCCCTTCAGCCCCCTGCCATGCCCAGGGTATCCCTGGCAACTGTTGCTGGAACCCAAAGCGGAAGTGGGCGGGTCCAGGCCCCCTTAAGCCCCCTGCCATGCCCAGGGTAGCCCTGGCAACTGTTGCTGGCCCCCAAAGCGGAAGTGGGCGGGTCCAGGCCCCCTTCAGCCCCCTGCCATGCCCAGGGTAGCCCTGGCAACTGTTGCTGGCCCCCAAAGCGGAAGTGGGCGGGTCCAGGCCCCCTTCAGCCCCCTGCCATGCCCAGGGTAGCCCTGGCAACTGTTGCTGGCCGCCAAAGTGGAAGTGGGCGGGTCCAGGCCCCCTTCAGCCCCCTGCCATGCCCAGGGTAGCCCTGGCAACTGTTGCTGGCCCCCAAAGCGGAAGTGGGCGGGTCCAGGCCCCCTTAAGCCCCCTGCCATGCCCAGGGTAGCCCTGGCAACTGTTGCTGGCCCCCAAAGCGGAAGTGGGCGGGTACAGGCCCCTTAAGCCCCCTGCCATACACAGGGTAGCCCTGGCAACTGTTGCTGGCCCCCAAAGCGGAAGTGGGCGGGTCCAGGCCCCCTTAAGCCCCCTGCCATGCCCAGGGTAGCCCTGGCAACTGTTGCTGGCCCCCAAAGCGGAAGTGGGCGGGTCCAGGCCCCCTTAAGCCCCCTGCCATGCCCAGGGTAGCCCTGGCAACTGTTGCTGGCCCCCAAAGCAGAAGTGGGCGGGTCCAGGCCCCCTTAAGCCTCCTGCCATGCCCAGAGTTGAAATGGCAACTGTTGCTTGCCCCCAAAGCGGAAGTGGGCGGGTCCAGGCGCCTTTAAGCCCCCTGCCATGCCCAGGGTTGCCCTGGCAACTGTTGCTGGCCCCCAAAGCGGAAGTGGGCGGGTCCAGGCCCCCTTCAGCCCCTGCCATGCCCAGGGTAGCCCTGGCAACTGTTGCTGGCCCCCAAAGCGGAAGTGGGCGGGTCCAGGCCCCCTTAAGCCCCCTGCCATGCCCAGGGTTGTCCTGGCAACTGTTGCTGGACCCCAAAGCGGAAGTGGGCGGGTCCAGGCCCCCTTAATCCCCCTGCCATGCCCAGGGTAGCCCTGGCAACTGTTGCTGGCCCCCAAAGCGGAAGTGGGCGGGTCCAGGCCCCCTTCAGCCCCCTGCCATGCCCCGGGTTGCCCTGGCAACTGTTGCTGGCCCCCAAAGCGGAAGTGGGCGGGTCCAGGCGCCCTTAAGCCCCCTGCCATGCCCAGGGTAGCCCTGGCAACTGTTGCTGGCCCCAAAGCGGAAGTGGGCGGGTCCAGGCCCCCTTAAGCCCCCTGCCATGCCCAGGGTAGCCCTGGCAACTGTTGCTGGAACCCAAAGCGGAAGTGGGCGGGTCCAGGCCCCCGTAAGCCCCCTGCCATGCCCAGGGTAGCCCTGGCAACTGTTGCTGGCCCCCAAAGCGGAAGTGGGCGGGTCCAGGCCCCCTTAAGCCCCCTGCCATGCCCAGGGTAGCCCTGGCAACTGTTGCTGGCCCCCAAAGCGGAAGTGGGCGGGTCCAGGCCCCTTAAGCCCCCTGCCATGCCCAGGGTAGCCCTGGCAACTGTTGCTGGCCCCCAAAGCGGAAGTGGGCGGGTCCAGGCCCCCTTTAGCCCCCTGCCATGCCCAGGGTAGCCCTGGCAACTGTTGCTGGCCCCCAAAGCGGAAGTGGGCGGGTCCAGGCCCCCTTAAGCCATGCCCAGGGTAGCCCTGGCAACTGTTGCTGGCCCCCAAAGCGGAAGTGGGCGATTCCAGGCCCCCTTAAGTCCCCTGCCATGCCCAGGGTTGTCCTGGCAACTGTTGCTGGCCCCAAAGCGGAAGTGGGCGGGTCCAGGCCCCCTTAAGCCCCCTGCCATGCCCAGGGTAGCCCTGGCGACTGTTGTTGGCCCCTAAAGCGGAAGTGGGCGGGTCCAGGCCCCCTTAAGCCCCCTGCCATGCCCAGGGTTGCCCTGGCAACTGTTGCTGGCCCCCCAAAGCGGAAGTGGGCGGGTCCTGGCGCCCTTAAGCCCCCTGCCATGCCCAGGGTATGCCCTGGCAACTGTTGCTAGCCCCCAAAGCGGAAGTGGGCGGGTCCAGGCCCCCTTAATCCCCCTGCCATGCCCAGGGTAGCCCTGGCAACTGTTGCTGGCCCCCAAAGCGGAAGTGGGCGGGTCCAGGCCCCCTTCAGCCCCCTGCCATGCCCCGGGTTGCCCTGGCAACTGTTGCTGGAACCCAAAGCGGAAGTGGGCGGGTCCAGGCCCCCTTAAGCCCCCTGCCATGCCCAGGGTAGCCCTGGCAACTGTTGCTGGAACCCAAAGCGGAAGTGGGCGGGTCCAGGCCCCCTTAAGCCCCCTGCCATGCCCAGGGTAGCCCTGGCAACTGTTGCTGGAACCCAAAGCGGAAGTGGGCGGGTCCAGGCCCCCTTAAGCCCCCTGCCATGCCCAGGGTAGCCCTGGCAACTGTTGCTGGCCCCCAAAGCGGAAGTGGGCGGGTCCAGGCCCCCTTCAGCCCCCTGCCATGCCCAGGGTAGCCCTGGCAACTGTTGCTGGCCCCCAAAGCGGAAGTGGGCGGGTCTAGGCCCCCTTAAGCACCCTGCCATGCCCAGGGTATTCCCGGCAACTGTTTCTGGCCCCCAAAGCGGAAGTGGGCGGGTCCAGGCCCCTTAAGCCCCCAGCCATGCCCAGGGTAGCCCTGGCAACTGTTGCTGGCCCCCAAAGCGGAAGTGGGCGGGTCCAGGCCCCCTTCAGCCCCCTGCCATGCCCAGGGTAGCCCTGGCAACTGTTGCTGGCCCCCAAAGCGGAAGTGGGCGGGTCCAGGACCCCTTAAGCCCCCTGCCATGCCCAGGGTAACCCTGGCAACTGTTGCTGGCCCCCAAAGCGGAAGTGGGCGGGTGCAGGCCCCCTTAAGCCCCCTGCCATGCCCAGGGTAGCCCTGGCAACTGTTGCTGGCCCCCAAAGCGGAAGTGGGCGGGTACAGGCCCCCTTCAGCCCCCTGCCATGCCCAGGGTAGCCCTGGCAACTGTTGCTGGCCCCCAATGCGGAAGTGGGCGGGTCCAGGCCCCCTTAAGCCCCCTGCCATGCCCAGGGTTTCCCTGGCAACTGTTGCTGGCCCCCCAAAGCGGAAGTGGGCGGGTCCTGGCGCCCTTAAGCCCCCTGCCATGCCCAGGGTATGCCCTGGCAACTGTTGCTAGCCCCCAAAGCGGAAGTGGGTGGGTCCAGGCCCCCTTAATCCCCCTGCCATGCCCAGGGTAGCCCTGGCAACTGTTGCTGGCCCCCAAAGCGGAAGTGGGCGGGTCCAGGCCCCCTTCAGCCCCCTGCCATGCCCCGGGTTGCCCTGGCAACTGTTGCTGGCCCCCAAAGCGGAAGTGGGCGGGTCCAGGCGCCCTTAAGCCCCCTGCCATGCCCAGGGTAGCCCTGGCAACTGTTGCTGGCCCCCAAAGCGGAAGTGGGCGGGTCCAGGCCCCCTTCAGCCCCCTGCCATGCCCAGGGTATCCCTGGCAACTGTTGCTGGAACCCAAAGCGGAAGTGGGCGGGTCCAGGCCCCCTTAAGCCCCCTGCCATGCCCAGGGTAGCCCTGGCAACTGTTGCTGGCCCCCAAAGCGGAAGTGGGCGGGTCCAGGCCCCTTCAGCCCCCTGCCATGCCCAGGGTAGCCCTGGCAACTGTTGCTGGCCCCCAAAGCGGAAGTGGGCGGGTCCAGGCCCCCTTCAGCCCCCTGCCATGCCCAGGGTAGCCCTGGCAACTGTTGCTGGCCGCCAAAGTGGAAGTGGGCGGGTCCAGGCCCCCTTCAGCCCCCTGCCATGCCCAGGGTAGCCCTGGCAACTGTTGCTGGCCCCCAAAGCGGAAGTGGGCGGGTCCAGGCCCCCTTAAGCCCCCTGCCATGCCCAGGGTAGCCCTGGCAACTGTTGCTGGCCCCCAAAGCGGAAGTGGGCGGGTACAGGCCCCTTAAGCCCCCTGCCATACACAGGGTAGCCCTGGCAACTGTTGCTGGCCCCCAAAGCAGAAGTGGGCGGGTCCAGGCCCCCTTAAGCCCCCTGCCATGCCCAGGGTAGCCCTGGCAACTGTTGCTGGCCCCCAAAGCGGAAGTGGGCGGGTCCAGGCCCCCTTAAGCCCCCTGCCATGCCCAGGGTAGCCCTGGCAACTGTTGCTGCCCCCCAAAGCAGAAGTGGGCGGGGTCCAGGCCCCCTTAAGCCTCCTGCCATGCCCAGAGTTGAAATGGCAACTGTTGCTTGCCCCCAAAGCGGAAGTGGGCGGGTCCAGGCGCCTTTAAGCCCCCTGCCATGCCCAGGGTTGCCCTGGCAACTGTTGCTGGCCCCCAAAGCGGAAGTGGGCGGGTCCAGGCCCCCTTCAGCCCCCTGCCATGCCCCGGGTTGCCCTGGCAACTGTTGCTGGCCCCCAAAGCGGAAGTGGGCGGGTCCAGGCGCCCTTAAGCCCCCTGCCATGCCCAGGGTAGCCCTGGCAACTGTTGCTGGCCCCAAAGCGGAAGTGGGCGGGTCCAGGCCCCCTTAAGCCCCCTGCCATGCCCAGGGTAGCCCTGGCAACTGTTGCTGGAACCCAAAGCGGAAGTGGGCGGGTCCAGGCCCCCGTAAGCCCCCTGCCATGCCCAGGGTAGCCCTGGCAACTGTTGCTGGCCCCCAAAGCGGAAGTGGGCGGGTCCAGGCCCCCTTAAGCCCCCTGCCATGCCCAGGGTAGCCCTGGCAACTGTTGCTGGCCCCCAAAGCGGAAGTGGGCGGGTCCAGGCCCCTTAAGCCCCCTGCCATGCCCAGGGTAGCCCTGGCAACTGTTGCTGGCCCCCAAAGCGGAAGTGGGCGGGTCCAGGCCCCCTTAAGCCCCCTGCCATGCCCAGGGTAGCCCTGGCGACTGTTGTTGGCCCCTAAAGCGGAAGTGGGCGGGTCCAGGCCCCCTTAAGCCCCCTGCCATGCCCAGGGTTGCCCTGGCAACTGTTGCTGGCCCCCCAAAGCGGAAGTGGGCGGGTCCTGGCGCCCTTAAGCCCCCTGCCATGCCCAGGGTATGCCCTGGCAACTGTTGCTAGCCCCCAAAGCGGAAGTGGGCGGGTCCAGGCCCCCTTAATCCCCCTGCCATGCCCAGGGTAGCCCTGGCAACTGTTGCTGGCCCCCAAAGCGGAAGTGGGCGGGTCCAGGCCCCCTTCAGCCCCCTGCCATGCCCCGGGTTGCCCTGGCAACTGTTGCTGGAACCCAAAGCGGAAGTGGGCGGGTCCAGGCCCCCTTAAGCCCCCTGCCATGCCCAGGGTAGCCCTGGCAACTGTTGCTGGAACCCAAAGCGGAAGTGGGCGGGTCCAGGCCCCCTTAAGCCCCCTGCCATGCCCAGGGTAGCCCTGGCAACTGTTGCTGGAACCCAAAGCGGAAGTGGGCGGGTCCAGGCCCCCTTAAGCCCCCTGCCATGCCCAGGGTAGCCCTGGCAACTGTTGCTGGCCCCCAAAGCGGAAGTGGGCGGGTCCAGGCCCCCTTCAGCCCCCTGCCATGCCCAGGGTAGCCCTGGCAACTGTTGCTGGCCCCCAAAGCGGAAGTGGGCGGGTCTAGGCCCCCTTAAGCACCCTGCCATGCCCAGGGTAGCCCTGGCAACTGTTGCTGGCCCCCAAAGCGGAAGTGGGCGGGTCCAGGCCCCCTTAAGCCCCCTGCCATGCCCAGGGTTGTCCTGGCAACTGTTGCTGGCCCCAAAGCGGAAGTGGGCGGGTCCAGGCCCCCTTTAGCCCCCTGCCATGCCCAGGGTAGCCCTGGCAACTGTTGCTGGCCCCCAAAGCGGAAGTGGGCGGGTCCAGGCCCCCTTCAGCCCCCTGCCATGCCCAGGGTAGCCCTGGCAACTGTTGCTGGCCCCCAAAGCGGAAGTGGGCGGGTCCAGGCCCCCTTAAGCCCCCTGCCATGCCTAGGGTTGCCCTGGCAACTGTTGCTGGCCCCCAAAGCGGAAGTGGGCGGGTCCAGGCCCCTTAAGCCCCCTGCCATACACAGGGTAGCCCTGGCAACTGTTGCTGGCCCCCAAAGCGGAAGTGGCGGGTCCAGGCCCCCTTCAGCCCCCTGCCATGCCCAGGGTAGCCCTGGCAACTGTTGCTGGCCCCCAAAGCGGAAGTGGGCGGGTCCAGGCCCCCTTAAGCCCCCTGCCATGCCCAGGGTAGCCCTGGCAACTGTTGCTA